>NW_007024202.1:0-27942 GCF_000164805.1 Carlito syrichta
GGGGGCTTTCGGCCGGGCTTCACGCCGCGACGTGTCCGGACGCCGACGGCCTCTGCCGCAGACGGTGGTGGCGTCAGAAGCGCCTGTCGCCTGTCTCGAGGCGCCTCTCCGCGTGGCGCAAGGCGTCCGTCCACAGCAGCTCGTGCTAGTGCTGGGGGTTACTCGCCAGTGAATAGGGCGGCGGCGGACACGTTTTCCACTCGCGAACCGTGTTTGAGGGAGTTGCCAGAGGCCGGGCCACCCCGATGGAGGGGGCCGTCCGCTCAGCAGATGAGCCGCTAGCAGACCTGGGCAAGGAGACGGGGCCCAAGCTCGTCAAAACGAACGAGGGCTGCTGAGAGCGCCTTCTGAGCCTCCAAAGGCAAGCACAGGTTTGGCCCTGGGCTTCCTTCCTGAGCCCGCATTCCTTGAAGGGCTCTTCAGTGACCTCCCAGGAGCTCCGCCGTGTTCCCGCTCGCGGAGAACACCAGTTGGATGGCCGGAGTTTTCGGTTGAAAACAGTCGCGCCTTTCTGCGGATAAAGCTGCTGCTATTCACAAAAGCAAGATCACGGAACCAGCCATGCTGTCCGTCAAAAGAGGACTGGGTCAAAAAAAGGTGGTCCAGGCACGATGGGATGCTACGCAGCCATCAAAAAGAACAAAATCATGAACTCCGCAGCAACCTGGATGGAACTAGAGTCTATAATCCTGAGTGACCTCTCACAGAAAGAAAGATCTGAGCATCACATGTTCTCACTCATAAGTGGACCTTGAACAAGTGTCATAATACTGCAAGAAAAGGATCGACAGTGTTGGAAAACTATGGGGGGGGGTACAGGGAGGGGAAGGGAGGTGGGATTAACGGTAGTCAGTATCTGTCTGGGGAGGGGACGGGGGCACACCTCATCAACAAGGGTATCTGCACAATGCATATCTGTATACCTAACCCTTAACTGCACCCCACAATTTTAGAATAAAAAGTATGTTAAAAAAAGGAAAGAAAACAATTGTGCCAATTTACACTCCCACCAGCCTCTGTGGAAATCTGTGGAGGTTCTCAAAGAACTAAAAGTAGATCTACCATTTGATCCAGCAATTCCACCACTAGGTATCTACCCAAAGGAACACGCTGTGGAATATACACAGTGTGTATGGAATAGTATGCCAAAACACTACAGTATTCTCCATGGTGCACTATGGGATACTATTCAGCCATCAAAAAGAATGAAACACTGGCTTTGGTAGCAACTTGGACGGAGTTGGAGAGCATCATCCTAAGTGAAGGGACAGAGGCACAGAAAGCCAAACCCTGCGTGCGCTCACTGACGAGAGGGCGCTAAACCAAGGATCCACAAAGACACAGAGAATGGTATAATGCTCATTGGAGACTCAGAAGAAAAATCGCCTGTAGGGTACAATGTTCACAGGGTGGGAGTGGTGGATACACGCAAAGCCCAGATTTCTTCGCCACTATAGAATATAACCTTCATGTAACCAAAGATATTTGTTGCCACAAAGCTATTGAAATAAAACAACAACAACAAAAACAAACAAAACATAATTGTCCCCACCTTTTTCCATCACTGGATTTTTAAATAAGTAGCCTGTAAACAGGGAGCAGGTTCTAAACAGAGAAATCGTAATTTGTTACATGAGAGACACGCATGGCTATGCAGTTACTGAACTACTCTGAACCTTACTTGGGTCCCTCATCTCTGATAAGGGGATAGCAGTATCTATTTCTCTCAGTTACTAAAGGTTAAATTAGAGAATGGCTTCAAAAGTCCAGACCAGTGCCCATGATATAGTACTTGCTTAGAAATGTTTATAGGGGAAGGCCTTTGCTCTACAGTTGGATGTGTTTTGTTCCTTTTCTTCCCATTTATTTTAGACACAAGGAATGTGAAGACATTTTGATCTCTTGTCCTTAAGGAGATCTCTTCAAAGCCCATCCCAAACATGCCCTTGCGTTTTCTGGGTTACACTTTGTCCCAGCGTCAACCCTGTGTCAGACTGTGTGTCCTGGGTTTTTTGTTTGTTTTAGTCTGGCAGTAAGTTCACTCTGGGCATCGCCTCCTCTGGTTGGATCAGCAGGAACAGAAGTGCAGGGTGGTGCCTCCCTGATTATACCGTTCTGATCTATACCTGGGCCAGCAGACAGAGGGACCAGCAGGAGCCCGTTTGAGAGGGGTACCTCTGGGCTGAGCATGACGCCAGCAAGAAGCACTGGCCTTGTGATAGTTTCTTGACTTGAAGTTTTTATCGAGATACTTGTGGATCCACATGTAGTTGTAAGAAATAATGTCGAGAGGTCCCATGTACTCTATATCCAGCTTCTCCTAGTGGTGCCATTGAGCAAAATTATTGCACCTTACAACAGCTGGGATACCGATATTGACACAATCCACCTACCTCATTCAGTTTTGTTTGCTCTTGCGTGTCTACATGGTTTATACAATCTCACCACGTGTAGGTTTCTCCAGACATGGCCACAGTCATGACAAGCAGATCCCTTTCCACCGTGATCCCTCCCGTTGTCCTTCTATGACCCAGCCACGCACGCTCCTCACCTGTGCCCTCCCTCCCACTCCTGTCCTAATCCTGGCCACCACAAATCTGTCCCCCATTTCTAAAATTTTGCTGTGTCAAAAATGCTGTATGAACAGAATCACACAGAGTAACCTTTGGAGCTGGCTTGCCTTTTAGTTTTCTTCATAGGGGCTCTTACAGAGTGAAAGTTTTAAATTTTGGTGAGATCCGCTCTGTCAAAATTTTCTTTTACGGATGTGCTTTTTGTTTCGCGTCTAAGAACGCTTTACCTAACCTTAGATCCTGAAGATTTTCTCCTAATTATTTTTCTAAAAGTTCATAGTAGTACATTTAACACCTAAGTCTGTGATTTGGTTAGAATTAGTTTTTGTATAAGAGGTTTAGGTTGAGTTTCTTTTTCTTTTGCTTTTCTCTCTAGATGTCCAGTTGTACCAGTACTATTTTGTGAGAAGGTAACATTTCTTCTTCATTGAATTACTTTTGCACCTTTGTGAAAAAGATTGATTGAGAATATTTGTCTGGATCTATTTCTGGGTTCTCTATTTTGCTCCACTGATCAGTGTGTCTGTTTCTTCAGTAGTAGCCCACTGTCTTGATGACTGTAGCTATACTTTAAGATGACATCAAGTCAACCACTTCCTCCTACTTTACTCTTTTTTGCAAATTATATTGCCTTTGTCTGTGCCATTCCATACACATTTTAAAATAAGCTTGTCTCTCTCTACAAAAAGAAAAGAAAAGAAAAGAAAAGAAAAACCTTGCTGGATTGAGACAGAAATTGTATTAAACCTACTGACATATTTCGGAAGACTTGACATCATTACCGATGTTGAATTTTCCCATCCATAAACATAGAATTTCTCTCCATTTATTTATGTCTTCTTGTATTCCTTTCACCAGAATTTTATTATTTTCAGCATAGAGTTTCTGTACATGCTTTATTAGTGTATATCTTAGTATTTTGGTGTGATTGTAAGGGGCAATATATTTTTAACTTCAGTCACTTTATGTTCGTTCTTAGTATGTAGAAACACAGTTGATTTTTGGAGGCTAATCTTATATCCTGTGACCTTGCTGAACTTACATCTTACTCTAAGAATTTTCTTTGTAAATTCTTTGGGATTTTGGAACACTAACAATTTTATTGTCTGTAAATGCAGACAGTTTTTGTCTCATCTTTCTAACATGTTTGCTTTTTATTTATTTACTTTGCATTTTTAGTGGCCAGAACTTCTAATACCATGTTGAATATTAGTGGTAAAGACTTTTTTTGTGTGTGGATGCGAGACAATTTTTATCAAGCTAATTTCCCTTTATTTCTAATTTCCATTTTATCGCAAGTAAGTGTGGGGTTTTTTCAAATGCTTTTTCTTCATCAGTGGTTTTTCTTATTTGCTTGTTGTTATAACAGAATGTAGTGGCCAACTTCCCAATACTGAACTAACCTTGTGTACCTGGAATAATCCTACTTGATCATGGCTTTGGAGTTGGATTGGTTTTCTAATGTTGTTGGATTTGATTTGCTGTTTGATTGAGGATTTTTGCATTCAAGCACATTGGATCTAGTGATCTATAGTTTTCTCTTTTGTTGTTGTTGTTCTCTTTGTGGGTGCTTTTGATTTCAGGATAATACTAGCATCATAAAATCAGTTGGGAAGTGCTTCCTCCTCTTTCGTTATTTAGGAGAAATTGTGTAAAATTAGTTTAAAATTTTTTTTAATGTTTTGTCTTGTCTAGGAAAACAGTCTGTCCTGGAGATTGCTGTTTTGGGTAGCTTTTTTTTTTGAGTCTGAGTCTGTCTAACTCTATCACCCAGGCTGGAGTGCAGTGACATGCTAATGGCCACTGCAGTCTCGACCTGCTGGGTTCAGGCAATCCTTTTGCCTCAGCCTTCCAAGCAGCTGGACCCACAGGTGTGGGTCACCATGCCTGTGCCAATATTTTCTCCTACTCTGTAGCTTGTCTTTTTATTTTCTTCACATAGGCTCAAATAGAGTGAAAGTTTTAAATTCTGTTAAGATCCAATTTATCAAAACTTCCTTTCATGGATGTGTTTTTGGATTTATTGCAGAGATGAGGTCTCACCAAGTTGCTTGGGCTGGTCTGGAACCCCTGGGCTCAGACAATCCTCTTGCCTCTGCCTCCTAATGTTCTGGGATTGCAGGCATGAGCCACCATGTCTGGCTTGGGTGGCTTTTATATAATCAATTATAATCAATGTCTTTAATGGTTATAGGACTATTTACATTATCTATTTTGTCTTGGTTGTTTTGGAAGTTTGCAGTTTCAAGGAATTGGTTCATTTCTTCTAAGTTGTAGAATTTATGAATGTAAATTTTTGTTCATAGAATCCTCTTGTTATCTTTTTAATAATTGCAAGATCTATAGTGATATTTTTTATTTCATTCTTTGTAGTTGTATTTTGTGTTTCATTGTTTTTTATTTTTGTCAGACTTGCGGTAGGTTTGTCAATTTATTAATTTTTTTCTTAGAACTACCCTTTTGTTTCATTGATTTTCTTTATTGTTTTTCTATTTTCAATTTTATTGATTTCTGCTCTTATATTACCTCTTTTTTCTGTTCCTTTATATCAATTTTGCCTTTATTCTAGTTTCTTGGGGTCAGAACATAAACTTTTCCTCATTTCTAATGCAAACATTTAGCACTAAAACTTTTCTTATAACTGTTTTGACTGTGTCCCACATATTTTGATACATGGTATTTTTTATTTTCATTCTGTTCTTTGTTTTTTTTTTTTAAAGAAACAAAATTTCTTTAAGCCTTGCTTTTTGGTCCACAGATTATTCAGAAATTTGTTTGGAGATGTTCCTGCTGTCTCTTTGTTATGGGTTTATAGTTTGATTCCACTGTGGTCAGAGGACATACTCTGCATGATTTTAATTCTTTTAAACTTGTTGGTGCTTGTTTTACTGTCCAAATATATGAACTGTCTTGATAAATGTACTGTGTACACTTAAAAATGTATTATATTGTTATGCTGAGTGTTCTATGGATGTCAGTTAGATTCTGTGGGTTGACTCTATTGTCCAGATCCTCTCTGTGGTTACATTTTTCTCTAGTAGCAGGATCATGTTATCGATTATTAAGATGGGGTTGGTGAAACCATCAGCTGCCATGGGTGGATTTGTGTATTGCTTCTTTGCTTCCACTTGCTGTTGTTTTATGTATTTGGAGGCTCTGTTGCTTATGGTGTGCACCATTAAGATACGTTTTTTTCACTGGTGAATTGACATTTTTACCAATACAGAACATCCCTCTGTATTTCTAGAAATTTTCTTTGCTCCGAAACCTACTTCATCAGCTGTTAATATAGATACTATTGGTCTTTCAAAAGATTTATGGTTAGGCAGAATCTCTATTTTCATACTTTCGCTCTTAACTTGCATAAGAGGGTTTTTTGTTTGTTTGTTTTTTGTGTTTTGGAAGCAGCATATAATACCATTTAATTACTTGTCTTCTCAGGTGCTTGATCCTCTGTTTCTTTTTCCATTTTCTCTGGGTTTCTTGAATATTGTTTTGAAATTCCAACTTGATTTAGTCTTAATATGTCTCTTTGTATAGTTTTGTTAGTGGTTACTCTGGGTTTTACAAAATACACATCTGACATACCACAGTTGGCTGGTTTCAGTATTTTGCCATTTTTAGTAAAATATGAAAACCTCACTTCTCTTTAGGTCTTCTTATTTTTCCCTTTTAAATATCATTTTTCTTATAAATCAGAAGGTATTTTTGATTCATTTATTACATATAATTTATGAAACTCACAGGGCAAAAGATGGTCTATTGCATATACCCATGTGCATTCTTTCTCTTGTTCCTTTTTCCTTTCTGATTCTTTAAAATTCTTCCTCTTATAATTTTTTTCTGTTTGAAGGTCTTCATTTAGACAGTATCTAAGGATAGACTTGCTAATGGCAAATTATTTAGTTTTTTGCATCTGAGAATGTTTTTATTTTCCCTTCAAGTCTGAAGGATAGCTGTGTTAGGTATAGAATTCATGGTTGACCATTCTTTTCTCTCAGGACTTTAAAAGTATTGTATAGGGTTTTCTTCGACTTTTGGGCTCTGTAGGTGTGTGTTTTTTGACATATTTGTGAAGTTCTCAGCTGTTATTCCTTTAAACACTTTTTCAGTGCCCTCTCTCTTCCCCCACCTCCTTTTCCACTCAGAACTACAATGATATGAGTGTTGGATCTTTAGTCTCAGAGGTGCCCAAGGAAGGTGCTACTCATTTTTAAAAGTATATATATTCGGGGTGAATTCTATGGTTGTATCCTAAAGTCCACAGATTCGGTTCTCCTCATCTCTGCTCTGAGGGGTCCCTGGAGGTGGCTCACCTGGTGTTGTCAGAGGAACTTGGTCCTGTCTCAGCCCTTTATTGGCACTTAGTGATTTATTTGGTCCTCCATTGTGTAGCACGATATTATGGCTAGAGTCCAGCCCTAGACCATAACTTCCTGGACTCCGTTCAGTCTGTACCACGGCCTTGCACTGTGACCTTGGCCAGGATGTTTTCTGTACTTGGATGCTGCTTTTAGGGGCTAGCGTGACCTTCACGCCAGTGTCCTGAGCTGGTCCAGATTTACACCTGCTGCCATGGCACAGTGATAATGAGCTTCACTCACTGCCTTGGGACTTTGGTTTGGACAGTATGTTATATGGACATCCTATCGATGGGGCTGTTGTGAGGTTTCAACGAGTTGACCCCAGTGAAGTATCTGGTGCATTGAAATAGCTCAATACAATTACCTATTATTATATGAATTTTCTTCAAGAGTATAATATATGTGTGATATAAGTCTTACATCAGCCATCTATTAAATACCAACAGAGCTCTATTTTCACATGTTGTTTTAGTAAAGCAAGTTCGAATCTCTCCTTATATGCCCTAGCGGGTTGCCTAGCACAATGATGGAGGTCTGGCATTGGCCAGCGCCAAGGGTGAGAATCTGGAGTCTGAAGCTAACGGGGTAGCCTGGCCGGGTGGTAAGTGAGTGGCTTCACACTGGGAGGACCACCCATCAGCTTCATACCACATTGGAGTCACAGGGCTGTTCTTGTCTTCAGAGGCTCCAGGGATACGGAGAGAGCAGCGGCTCTTCTTGAACTCAGCCTGGGACTCCGCTTAGGTATCTGGCTGTTGAAGAAAGTTGGGGAAAGCTTGGTGCATTAATTTGGAGAGAGAAGGTTTTGAGCTGTGAGAATGAGTGGAAGAGAGAGAACGCAGGAGGCAGCATCCTGTTTAGTTTGTGATATCCTCTCAGAAGATGATTTGATGTTTTATGATACAGTCTAGAAGCATGGTACAGCTCTGACTTTGGAAATCAGAAATCTAGTTAAAATAAAAAATCATGCTATTAATCGAGTCATAGATTTTCCCCTGTCAAAGCTTGTTTGACCTTGGTTTTGCTACTGGCTTATTTAGTGCCCAGAAATTTTTAATAGTGGCATAATCAACTTTCTTGGTGGTTTATTTTGCTTCTCAGTTACATTTTCATCTCAGTGTATTTCAGAGGGTGTGGTGCTCTTTCTGCAAAGGTGTTTGCTTTACCTGCATTTTCTTGCTAAAGGATTTCCTGACAATATGAATATTTTGAAAAGACTTACTAGAAATTTGCCACTAGTTTCAGTCTGTTGTTTTAAAAAAGATTCATGTTCACAGCAAACTGATTTTAAAAAGTGGATGATGCAAGCCCTCATTCACTTTCAGGAAAATAATTTTAAAAAATAGTGGTTTGTATTAGGAATTACCTGAGCTGGCATGTGCCTCAGTTTAACTTTAATAATAATGTTCAGTTATATAAAAGACTTGAAAGCAGTAAATGGGATTCTTGATTATACAATGCAGGAGTCAATGACCTGTTAACTAATTTCTTTCTTGCTTTTCTTTTTCTTTTTGAGTTGGAGTATCACTCTGTTGCCCAGGCAGTGGTACTGCTCACAGCTACTCCAATATCAACCTGCTGGGCTCAGATGATCCTTCCGTCTCAGTCTTTCAAATAGCCAGAACTACAGGCGTATGCTACCATGTCTGGCTAATTTTTTGATTTATTGTAGAGACAAGGTCTTGCCAAGTTGCCCAGGCTGGTCTTGAACCCCTGGGCTCAGGCAATCCTCTTACCTCGGCCTCCCAAAGTGCTGGGATTACAGGCTTGAGCCACCATGCCCTGTCTACTAATTTCTTTCTTAATCTTCAGTTACTTCAATAGTATTTTTCATCTAATCCATAAAAGACTACCAAAACCAATTGGTTGTCCTCTGAATTATGAGACTTGATATA
Organism: Carlito syrichta; assembly: GCF_000164805.1. Classification (NCBI taxonomy): domain Eukaryota; kingdom Metazoa; phylum Chordata; class Mammalia; order Primates; family Tarsiidae; genus Carlito; species Carlito syrichta. Next base: position 8,833 of record NW_007024202.1, read on the forward strand.
GTTTTAAATGGATGTTCTTTATACCCCGGTGAGATACTGAATCTGCCTGAAAACATTTCAGTAATATTATACCCTAAATGTATTTATTAAGGACATTAGACTTTATCTTATAGCTGTGTTTTAGTTTTAAAAAGCATTGGAAATCTTTTCACCTATGGAACTGATTCCACTTCCATGTTACTATTGCAAGATCATTCAGAATAAGACATTTCTTGAAAACCTAATGCCAGAACTATAGTACTTATCTGGTTGTTTGGCCAGGCATGATGGCTCATGCCTGTGATTCCAGCACTCTGGGAGGCCAAAGTAGGAGTACTGCTTGAGTCCAGGAGTTTGAGAGCAGCTTAGGCGACATAGCAAGACTTTGTCTCTACAAAAAATAAAAATATTAGCCAGGTGTGGTGGCATGTGCCAATACTGGGAGGCTGAGGCAGAAGAATTGCCTGAGCCTGGAAGGTAGAGGCAGAAATGAGTTGTGATCATACCACTGCACTCTGAATTGGGTGACAGAGTGTGACTCCACTAAAAAACAACAACAGCAACAAAAAACAAACTAAAAAACTAATTGTTTGGACAGCTTTCCAAATAATTAGTTAGATATTTTATAATCTTTCTTTACCTGCCTTCCCCCCCCAAAGCCATTGATTCTATATTCTGTCATTCAAATGGGATTCTCCCCAGGCCAGGGCACATTCCATACCCATGGTGCCTACACTTTGCAGTTAATCTAGGAAGTACCCAGTGTAATCCCCAAAAAGTCCCTTACAGACAGACATCAAATGGTGTGGGGGTGATGTGTTAGGAGCAGCTTAGTTGGGTCAGACCAAAAGACACTCAGAAGAGTCTGGAAAGTTCGGATGAGATGTTGGATGTGATGTCAGCCCCACACACTGGGGTGCTGGCCAAGGGCAAAGCTGCCAGGTGGGCCACTTTCTGGGTCATCTTTATTCAAAGGCAATTTTCAGGAAAAGCTTAAAATGGGATGCTCATACAGATATAAAAATAAACACCTGGTGAAGATTGTATTTTCCTTGCAATCAATGAAGGAGGCAGACAGATGTTAAAACCCGTCCAAAGGAAAGTGAAAAAAACCCCAAAAACCACAGATGTATATGAAGTCAATGAGCTAAATTGCAAATGGAGACAAACCGAGTTTTCACAGGAATCCCGAGGCCAAATGAAATTCTAGAGAACAAGACCAGTTTGCACATCCATCCCTTGCCTGCGTTTACTGTGAGGTGCCAAATATTTCGATGGCAACAAACAGGGAAGAGAACAGACCATCTGGAAGGGGGCGCTAGGGACAGTGCATCATTTTTCACTGAAGCACAACGTTTTTTCCTACCCTCTCTGCGGGCTCATTCTCATTCCTTGCCTCCCCTCTGTAAGTGAATTAATCAGAGAAGGGAGTATGAGACAAAAATCGTGCTTGTGCAATCCTTCCGTTCACTGGGAACAAACCGAGCAAAGGAACACGCATTGTTTCCAACTCACTTGTTGAAAGGCAAACTTGAGTTACAATGGGAATGAGCTTTTCATTAGTGGTAATAGCGTCTTATTACTCTTCCGAGAGTGCATTGAGGTTAGCCCCGAGAACTATATACCACCTACTGCAAAAAGATTAGAAACAACAAACCAGAATGTAACGAAGCTTAATAAAAGCAGCGAAAGATGAGATGAAATGGTAACAATTTCCCATTCTGCTTAATAAAAGTATTCACGCCGGGTTCGGTGGCTCAACCTGTAATCCCGCGCCTTTGGGAGGCTGAGGTGAGTGGATTGATTGCCTGAGCCCGCGGGTTCGAGACCCACCTGGGCAGCGAGACCTCATCTCTACAATCAATCAAAAAAATTAGCCGGGCATGGTAGTGTGCACCTGTAGTTCCAGCTACTTGGAAGGCTGAGGCGGAATGATCACCGGAGACCGGAAGTCGAGGCTGCGGTGACCGGGAGCAGCCACTGCACTCCAGTCTGGGTGACAGAGTGAGGCTCCAACTCAAAAAAAAAAAAAGTATTCACTGCTATATCTTTGCACATGCATTCCCAATGCATCCTCCAAAGAGACACACCCTGACCCCGTCCTGCTTGGGTCCTGTCTCCTGGACACGCCTCATCCGGAGCAGGAAGAGGAGGAGACTGAAGAATCAGGGAGCTGATTTCTCTCCTCCCAGTCTTTTCCTCACCAGCTGCTGCGGCACACAGTGAAGGTTACTGAGGGCAAACTTAGAAGGAAAAGCAGTTTAAAACTCCCTCAAGAGCTTAGTCTTTGGTCAGTTTCTGGGAAGGGAGCGATGGAAAACAGCCTTGAGGAACTAGTTTTCCTTCTTGGTAAGGAAGACGTAGGTGCGATTGAAACCAAACAAAAGACCTTCAGGAAGTTCCGAACAATCTCATCCAGTGGATGAGATGCGCCAGTTGATAAGCTCAGGAAAGAACTTGAACCCCGTCTCTCGTGCGTCTGGTGCTATGTCTGAGGATGAAGGGGCAACCTGATTGTGGTCCCTTTTCTCCAGAAGCAGCCTGGTTAGTTGTCCTGATTGCCGAAAGTCACTTAGGGCTTTGTCCTGTCCCTGACCCTACAGAATCTTGGCTTTCTCATCTGTTAGATGGGGAGAACAGTTGTTACCTTGTAGGGCTGTGAAAATAAAATAAGATAGTGTAGACCATGCAAAAGCAGACTGGCTCTTAATCACCGGTGACTCAGTGGATGGCAGCAGAGGCCATCCTCAAGGTGGGTCCTCCCAGCGGCTCTGCCTGGCTTCAGGCCAAGCTCGTGCCAGGTTGGGTCCCACTGACTGAGGAGTACCATGGGAGGTGGCCCCGCACAGGGCAAAGAACAGGCTTTGTATGTGGAAGGACACAGGTTCAAATCCTGGCTTTGCCTCCAATAGGCTGCATCTGTGGGCAATTGGTAACCTAGTGAGGCTACCATCGGTCTATCATCTCGGAAATGGAGGTGATCCTGCCCACTCGTAGGAGTTACTACTTTGCTGGCCTTTACTGAGAATGGAATGAGGTCACAGATTTAAAGCTTTTGGTATGTGATGCTTAAAAAATGATGTCATAGCCAGGCTTGGTGGCTCAGCCTGTAATCCTGCACCTTTGGGAGGCTGAGGTGAGTGGATTGCCTGAGCCCGTGGGTTCGAGACCCGCCTGGGCAGCAGACCTCATCTCTACAATAAATCAAAAAATCAGCTGGGTGTGGCAGCGCATGCCTGTAATTCCGGCTACTCGGAAGGCTGAGGCGGAAGTATCGCCGGAGCCCAGCGGGTCGAGGCTGCAGTGGCCAGGAGCGGCCACTGCACTCCAGTCTGGGCGACAGAGTGAGACTCCAACTCAAAAAAAAAAATGGTGTCATGCCATTCTAACATTGCTGTTATCATCAGAGGTCTGTCTGTGACTGTTGACAGAGGAAAGAACAGCACACTACCTTGGTCCAGCCCACCACGTGGGAAAACCCCTCTTGAAGTTTAAGACATGGGTGCAGGGTGTTTAACTCCTCTGGGCCTCTCTTTCCTTACCATCCATGTGAAGATAATGTGCAGCTCATGGGATTCCTAGTCTTCTGAAAGAGGCTGGCCCTGAGCATATAAACGCAAGAGCTTGCTGAATGGTGACGCAGGCAAGCCCAGCTTTGACAAGTATCTTTTGCTTCCTCCGTGTGGCTCAGAGTGAACTTTCCTCAGATGTGTCTTCACAGTCAGGCCGTGCACAGAGAAGGCCTCTCTTGGCCACGAGCGCGTATGTCCTCTGACCCTTAGGACCTGACTCAGATACAGTTTGGAAGCAGAAAGCAGCTCTCATTGGAGGCTGTTTCTCGGCCTCTCCATGGATGTCATTGGGTGACCCAGATTCAGGCCCACCCTCTGTTCCCCTGGATCCTCTGACGGCTCCAGCAAAGTCGAAACCAAGAAGAAAGCTGTTTCCCACTCATGCTGTCATCCAACCTACTATCCAAAAGTGTAGCTTCTAATGTGAGGGGGAAAAAAAGTGCTAGGTTGAGTTCAACTGAAGCCCATGGCTCTCTGAGGCAGGAAAGGGGCTTTCATCTCATGGCTTGCTCTGCATTGGCATTTCTGGCAGGGAGAAATTTTACCTGGGGCGCTAATTCCTGAGACAGGACGCTTTACAAAGCTGCATTCTGTTTCCATTCAGGGAAGATACAGTCAGAGGAAAAAAGGGAGCATTGGGCTTACATTCTGGTGATAAAGGTGACGTCTCAGAGGTTTCCTGGCCTGGGTCCTCTTTTTGGGCTGACTGCCACTCTCCTTGTGTGGTGCATCTTCCCTGTGTTTTGAGGCAATTGTGGTGCAGCAAGACAGAACCCAGCTTGGAGTCAGGAGTCCTGGGTCTCAAGCAAGGCTCTGTCACACTCTAACTGTGTGATCTGGGACAACTTATTAGCTTTGGGTGCTCCATTGCCCCAGCTGCCAAAAATGAGGATAATAATACTTACGATACTCAGTTGTTGAATGAAATAAATGAGAAACTTTGTGAAATTGCCCGGCACTGGGCAGACGCGCAATAAAAGTTCATTGATTTCTTTAAGAAATGTTGCCAATGCTTGTGTTGCAAATGCTTTTAGAACTTCATTTTTGAGTTCCTGTTGGGTAGCAGTGCTTTTATTAATTATTATATTATTGCTTATGACAGTTTCTTACTTGAGAACTCTTATCCCCAATCTCTGCCATGACACTTAGTCACCAGAACTGAAACCATGCCTGGCTCTGTACATTAGCAAGGCTTTGTGTAATTCCTCTGCCTTCATTGGCCTGGTTTCATTTTTCTGTCCACAGTCTCCATCTCCTGCCTGGAAGGACGGTTTGTTTATTACGGGAACTTCTTGAAAGATCCGTCAGCCTTTCAGTGGAAAGCATCCCCGGGTTATCCTCTGATACTCCAAGGAACCCTTCATCTCAGAGTCTTCGCCTTGCTGCTTCCTTCCGTCCTGGGCAGGTGTGTGATCCTTCACCCCCATGCTAACTGCTAACTTGTAGTTTGCAGTCAGTCCTGATCTTCCCTTCTCCCCCGGCCCCAACAATGCTTGTTAGCTGGAGTTCCCTTTGCCGCTTCGAACAAGGAGCTCAGCTTTGCAGCCACAGGCTGTATCGGTGACGTCCGGGAGCCCAGCTCCACGGCTTGGGAGGTCAAGGCTGAGACCTCAGAACTGCAGCCTTTGGCTGAAAAATGAAGCACCCCACCGAGGCCCAGGGCTGATCACGAAGGTGGGGAGAGTGGGTAAGTGTCGGCGAGAATAAGGATCTTTTCCACAAAGCTCTCGGGTGCCAGGTTTGTCTCCGAGGAGTGAGAATGTCTTTTCCATCTCCGTTGGTTGTCCGGTCAATTTTGAGAAATGCTGGTGCTCGAGGGAAACCCACCTCACCGTGAATCCTACTGCTGGCCTCTCTCTTTCCCTGTCGTTTTATGGTTCCCTATGAAGGGGAACCTTGGAATGAACCCATTCCTTGAGCCAGCCCCGGGGACAGAGAAATGCCGACATTTTCTTCTGAGATTAGTCTTCTCTGGAGAAGGCGTGCCCTACCTCGGCCACTCACCAGCACCACTGGAGAGCTTTCCTCAGGCTGGTCTCTTTCGGTCTGACGGCAGAGTTGGGTTCCGGGAGATATAACCTCTGCAAACCCCTCTGCTGCTCCAGGGCTACAAGCCCTGTCGGGGTTTTGAAATCGGATGAGCCATGTGCCAGGTTGAAGGACCGGCCTGGGATATGGGGTGTGTAGGCAACATTTTTGGACAGGACATTGCCAGACTTTCACGGATTTGTCTCAGTCTATAAGTCCAGGCTAGACCTCTGCTTTATGAATAACGTTTGACGTTACAAAAATGGCATGCTTTCACCAGGATGTTTATGGAACTTCTGATATGACTAAGAGAGTCTGAGAGACGTCTTAGAAGAAGAAGGAGCAGAATTTCAATCATCGATAGTCTTCATTTTTCAATTACTACGAGGAAGCATCAAAAAACAAACCCCCTTTTAGTTTCCAAAATCTCCTTCTTAAGAGATTCCTTGGCTAAGGTAAAAGAACGATGTGATGTGGAAGACTTAAGAACTGTGTCTTAGCCGGGCTCGGTGGCTCAGCCTGTAATCCCACACTTTGGGAGGCTGAGGTGAGCGGATTGCCTGAGCCCGTGGGTTCGAGACCCGCCTGGGCAACTTGGCGAGACCTCATCTCTACAATAAATCAAAATGAGCCGGGTGTAGTAGCGCGCACCTGTGGTTCCAGCTACTCGGAAGGCTGAGGCGGAAGGATCGCCGGAGCCCGCAAGTTGAGGCTGCGGTGGCCGGGAGTGGCCACAGCACTCCAGTCTGGGTGACAGAGTGAGACTCCAACTCAAAAAAAAAAAAAAAAGAACTGTGTCTTTCAGATCCCCCTGAACCAAGAGCTTGAGCCTAATGGCCTATTTCCGTCCCATGCCCCACTATTTCTCCTTTCTACCCTGTCGTCCCCTCTACTCTACTCCTGTCCCTCCTGACCAGCCAGAACCCAGAAGATGCACTTGCCTCTTACAGGTAACCCTCCCTCAGGACAGGAACCCTCTCCGCTGATCTGAGCCCATCTGTCTCAGAGCTGAGAGACACTGTTAGATATTCCCAAGATTCAGCTGAATGGGGAGACATTTGCAGAGGGATTCAGAATATGTTTAGGAATGTGTAATCCTTAGCTCTCTGACATGCACCAATTGATTATTAGCGAGGACCTAGGTTGATAAAACTGGTTGGAAAAAAATCCCAAGGATGATATTTTAAAAGCCTCGAATTTCACCGGAGGGTTTAGAGAAGCAGTCAGTGTTGAAAGAGGTTTTTTTGAAGGCTATCCCCAAAGGCTTTCCTAGGAAGGAAGGTAAGACTCGAATCCTACCTTGCAAGAACAGGCAGGCTGGAAGAGGGGACTGCTAGTAGGTGGCATTCAGAGTGGCCCTTGGTCGGAGGGACCCCAGCTTCTTCCTCACATTCGTAAATGTTATTAGGCCAGAAAGTGGAGAGGAATACGAAAGTACAAACTGGAATGGGAAACAATCCCACTGCCAGAACTCCTTGCTAAGCATTTTGAAAACACCTCAGAACGGAAGCAAAGCAGAACCCAAACAAATGTATGGCTTTATAAATAAAACAGAGATGCTCCTCCCTCTGTCATTCAGCCTCAGAGGAGAAAGTCTCTCTACAAAGACGCTCACACACGCTGAAGCCGGAAGGATGTTGGAATGATTTCTCTATCTTGGCTAAGAAAACAGAGACTATACGTAAAAGGTGTTTAGAAGGAATTCTCAAGGAGAAGTTGATGTAAAGATTGAAGGATCTTTCCTGGCCTGTGGAGAGAAACAAGTGCAAATATTGAATCCCAAAGCTATGAAATGTGTTCAAATCTAAGCCAACTTTGCTCACTTTGGATGGGCTTGTTTCTTTGGTTTACTGTTTGTCTTCGCCTAAACTGTAAAGGATTATTTTCTGTGTATGATCTGTCAAAACATTATCTTGCCAGAATACCTTTTTTGTGCTTAACCAGGTTACCTTCTACATTTATTTTTAAGTGTTTCATTTCCACTTTCAAATGCGTAGTCACATGCTACTTCTCAGGTGCTCACAATCTTAAGTGTTCAGATCTCCTGACAGCTTTTTTATTCCTTGCTAATATTGATTTCAAAATAAAAATGAAGCAAAAGTAACTTTGAGGATATCTTGTGTACTCAGAACTATCTTTGGGATTTTTCAGACACCTGGAAGCTCACAAAGACTTGTTCTTATGCCTTTTAACATTAAATATGTTTAGAGAAAAGGTTTAAATATCTCTGCAACTGCATGCTCCATAGGGAGAAACTAGGGCCTCGGTGTTCATGATTTTTTTCCTCAAAGTCCTCAGGTTCGGCAACAGCAATATAGTTATCAGCTGTATTTTTCAGTTGTTATTTAAAATGTTTGCCTTGTCCCAATCTTTTAATTTGAAGCTAGTTTCTTCTAGGCTAGTATTTTCGATCTGAGATGGACCTAGGAAGTTCTAGTAGAATACAGGTATTTTAGCACCTGCTCCAGACTCATTGTTGACTGGGTATTTTTGATGTATTTTGAGTATATTTTCATTACAGGCTTGGTCAATTTTTGGCATGTTATATGGCAGGGGACCTCCAAAAGCCCTTTCAGGACAGGCTTTCCCTCTAGGTATGGGTTCTGGGAACCCATCGGCATGAGTGTACCAGCTAACTTTGTTGTGAGAGGCTGTGCTTGGCTTCAGCGAATTTTTTGGGAGACTTTTTCCAACGTGTTTGTCTGTTTCATGACAGGCGATTTGCGAGCACACCTGCCCACACTGCGCTGAGTGTTCAGCAGTTTTTGACCCCAAACAGCAGGATCCTTCTGCTCCCCACTTCTTGCTCGCCCCGTCTCACCCCAAGCAACTTTTCTGATTCCCCAGATGGAAAAAGTTCTTGGAGGGAAACGTGTGGCTGACGTGGAATGGGCGAAACACAAAAACGGCAGAACCGCTAAAAGGCATCAGAGTCGATGAATTCAAAAGCCGTCCTGAGCAGTGGAAAAAGCGTCTCGCTAGGTGTATTGCAAGTGGAGAGTACTTCGGAGGTGACCGAAGTTTCAACATGTAAGACTAAATACATTCCTTAAATGCAGGGTTTATTGAGAGGACAGAAAAGCTCCCACAGTGGGAAGGGACTCCAGGGGGTTGCTGACGTTTTTTTTCTTAATAAATAAAGTCCAGAATTTTTGTGGTCCTCCTTCGGTATATGTTGTGTTGCTGGATAATAATGACTCTTTTTTAGTTGGAGTCTCTCTCTGTCACCCGGGTTGGAGTGCAGTGGCACGCTCATGGCCATGCCAGCATCAAACCTGCTGGGCTCCGGCGATCCTTCCGCCTCAGCCTTCCAAGTAGCTGGAACTACAGGTGCGAGCTACCACACCTGACTAATTTTTGTTTTATTGTAGAGATGAGGTCTTGCCAAGTTGCCCAGGCCTATCTCGAACCCACGGGCTCAGGCCGTCCACTCACCTCGGCCTCCCGACGTTCTGGGATGACAGACTGAGCCATGGAACCTGGCCAATAATTATATATTATGTCACAATATTTTTTTTCCTCTGTAACATTATAAACTTCCATAAATCCAATTAATGTGCACTGTCTTTGAAAACACTCTTAGCCGCTACCCTCAGAGCTGTTTGGTCTAAAACTTTAGATTGCCTTATTGCTCTTGTTTCCCCGCCAGATACAACCATATATCCTTAACACTTGCATAATGCTACGGAGATCTATCAGATCTTCCACTTGGGAAATGGTCTGTGCTGAGCTAACTATGGCTATTACAAGTCTCTGTCGTCCACAAATATGATTTCTTTGACTCTGAAGCTTTCTCGAAGCCTCAGCTGCAGGCCAGGGACTTTGTCCTCAGGGAAGGACTTTCTCATAACCCCACTGGAAGAACTCGATTGAGTGCTGTTGACAATTGGCTCTACAGTGCTTGAGGGTGGACAACTGGATTCATTTTCCTCGACTCAAGAGAACAAACATTCTCAAATCACGGGAAGACTGCCCCCAGTGGGCACCTCAAGCTTGAGTCCCCCAGAAGCAGCTCCCACCCCAGATCTGCAGAACCAGGCGCAGGTGGGCACTCTGGAATCCCCATTCCCCCTCTAGTCTAGCTGCTTTCTTTTGTCTTACCAGCTTAAGGCGCCTTTGACCATCTTCTTGTAAGTCCCCTACTTTGAGCCAGGCTCGGTGGCTCAGCCTGTAATCCCGCGCTTTGGGAGGCTGAGGTGAGTGGATTGCCTGAGCCCGTGGGTTCGAGACCTGCCTGGGCAACTTGGTGAGACCTGATCTCTGCAATAAGTCAAAAATTAGCAGGGCGTGGTAGCTCGCACCTGTAGTTCCAGCTACTTGGAAGGCTGAGGTGGAAGGATCGCCGGAGCCCAGCAGGTCGAGGCTGCGGTGGCCGGGAGCGGCCACTGCACTCCAGTCTGGGCGACAGAGTGAGATTGCAACTAAAAAAAAAAAAAAATACAGGACTTATGGTAAGTCCCCTACTTCGAATATTGCTTTTGCTTCCCCGGGCCCTCATCTCACAGTCCTCCTCTTGCTGTGTTCGCCACTTAGGAGTGTGGAATCACTGACTGATCCTAATCAAGCCCCTACTTTGAAAGACCCCCTTTAAGTCCAACTTTCAATTCTCAGTCAATGCTTGTCTTACCTGGGCGCCTCCAAGGCTCTGTCAGAGCCCGAGATGAGGCATTCTCCCTCACCATTGTAAGCAGTGAATTTGGCTTCAGCATCATCGAGTTCTCCTGGTGACCTTTAGGAACCAGGTTTAGGCATTCTTTTCTTTTCTTTTCTTTTCTTGTCCCCGTCGGAGTCTCACTCTCTCTCCCAGGCTGGCGTGCAGTGGAATGCTCCCAGCCACCGCAGCCTTAACCTGCTGGGCTCAGGTAATGCTTCCGCCTCAGCCTTCCAAGCAGCTGGAACCACAGGCGAGCACTGCCACACCCGGCTGATTTTTTGATTTATCGTAGAAGCAAGGTCTTGCCAAGTTGCCCGGGCTGATCGCGAACCCCTGGACTCAGGCAGTCCTCTCACTTCTGCCTTCCAAAGTGTTGGGCTTATAGGTGTGAGTCCATACTTGTCACATGCCAGATTCAGAGAAGTTGAAAATGTAGGACTTAAAACATGTTTGCTCTTTCTTTTCTTCTTAAATTATCATGACAGTTCTAAATTAAGGTTTATATACAGTTGGCCCTCTGTATCTGTGGGTTCCACATCCATGGACTCAACCAACTAGAAAATATTCAGAAAAAAAATTCTACAAACTTCCAAAAATCAACGCTTGAATTTACCACCTACTTGAAACCACATTGAACCCATGCAAATAAAGTGATGAATAGGCATCGTATCAGGTGATATGAGTAATCACTATTTTTAACAGCTCCCTACAGGGTTTCTTAGGGTGCTCCTCTGTTGTAAATCTTTTATTAGGTTCCAGGTCTCAGTTGGAGTATACGGGAGGATGCGCATAGGTTATATGCAAATACTACACTAATTATATCAGAGACTTGTGCACCCCAGGATTTGGTATGGATGAGGGAGTCCTGGAACCAATCTCCTGCAGGTACTGAGGAACGATCGCCTTTAAAGATATATCTGCTTCTTGAACACCATCTAGAAGAAACGCAGGATTTTTCCGCAGTTCAACAGACATGTGTTTGTTAAAAAAGCCGGGCTCGGTGGCTCAGCCTGTAATCCCACACCTTGGGAAGCCGAGGTGAGTGGATGGCCTGAGCCTGTGGGTTCAAGACCTGCCTGGGCAAGTTAGTGAGACCTCATCTCTACAATAAATCAAAAAAATCAGCCGGGCGAGGTAGCGCGCGGCTGTAGTTCCAGCTACTCGGAAGGCTGAGGCGGAAGGATCTCCAGAGCCCAGTGGGTCGAGGCTGCGGTGGCCGGGAGCGGCCACCGTCCTCCAGTCTGGGCGGCAGAATGAGACTCCAACTCAAAAAAAAAAAACATTAATGACTGGCTATTTACCGATGAATCTTGAACATCCTGGCCGCAGTTAGGGTGGAAATGAGCACCCACCGGTGTCACACACAACCCACACCATCTTTATCTTCACAAGGACCCTGCCATGGGGGGTCATCTTGTTTACAGACGAAAGATCTGGCTTGTAGGTCAAAGGACTCAGCTGACTTGGATTCATCTTCGTCCTAAGCAAGCCCCCCCTTTGAAAGACCCCCTTTAAATCTAGGACTCACAGGATTTCAGACCCGAGTTTGTCTTCCTTTCCTCCACCCACACCCTGCGTCCCCTCCCTGCCCGCCGCAGGCACGTGGGGCCAGAGGTGCTGGGCCCCCAACTGTAAGGCACAGCTGGGGGCCATCCAGGGGCCCACAGATGTTCACGGAGAATTGTGAAGTCCTGTGGGAAACACCAAGATGCCCTCACCGGGTATTCTGGGCGCATTCCATTTCTGAGGGAGGAGATGGGCCACCAGAAAATGTGGTGCCCAACCTGAGTCTTTGAGTCTAAGTCTGAATGAAGCAAACTGTCTGCAGTTCTTGTCTTTCCCCAGAGGATTACCAAAGGCTTCCCTAAGGCCACTGAGAAGCATGGGGCCAATGCCATCCTCTACTCTGTGGGGGACTTGTGGAAGCCGCTGCCCTGTCCCTGCCTTACCATTTTAACAGGCTTCCCGTAGGGTTTCTTACAGTGTCCTCTGCTGTAAGTCCTTTATTAGGTCCCCGATCTGATGCCCAGGAAGGTAGAGGGCATTCACTTGTCCCATGTGGGTGCACGTCTGTGCCATCTCAGATGTCACAAAGTCACTTGGGGTCTTCGACTTTCTTACATCAGAAGGAACTTGCTGTCCCCTTAGAAGCTGTCCGACAGACAGTCCAATCTCCTTCATTGTTTCTCTCAGGGAAACACAGAAACTTCAAGTCAAGAAACTTCTGCGGGCTGATCATGAATTTCCAGAGGGAAAATTAGATTAGTGGATCTGGGATAGTTAGCACACACACTCAGATGACTCAGTTCCTTGAAATGCACACAAGTCTCCTTCAGGGTTCACATGGTTTCTTTCTCTCTCTTTCTTGCTTTCTCTCTCTCTCTCTGGCTCTCCCTCCCACTTCTTTCTTTCTCTCTATTTTCCTAAATAATGTACCATCAGGTAGCTATTAGGCACTCTGCAGGAGGACATTTGAGTTTTGGGAAAACAGGCCCTTCTCAACTGTCACGAATTTAATTTGGGTTACATAACTTTTCCTTGGTCCTTGGCCAAAGATCATTTTTATTGGGAGTAAGTTATTACTACTAAGTACTACATCCCTAATCCTTTTGGACATTTAAGAATCGTTATCAGAAGCAAGTGGGACACCAGCAACCTTCGGTTCTTTCCAAATAAAATAACTTTGCTCAACTGTAGCAATAACTTATTTCAGTGTTATGACAGGTTTTAATTGTGTTATTTACAATGCACTTATTTGTCTCTTCAAGGGGATGATGCCCCGGGAAGAAGTTTAACTACATCAGATGTGGGAAACTTTTCGGCATTCGAGGGCGAAGCGTTTTCTCAGCCTGTGCAGTCCTTGCTCAGGCTGGAACCTTTTGACCCTGCTGGGCTGCTGGGGGCAGCCTTATGGTGGGAATTTGGAGATGAAGTAACAACAGTGAGTCATCACTGGGTCCAGACAGGAGGATAAGGGACTGTGTGAGTAAATGACCTGTGATGTCAAAAACAGTGCCGAAATAAGCCTCTTAAAATAAATAAATAAAAAAAAACAACCATTATAGGTTATAGGAACCTCACAATGTTGAATGAAAGTAAGAATTCTTTAAAAACACGCAAGGGAAAAATCTTTTTTCTCCTGGGCAACCCCATAAAATCTAGAATTTATTTATAAAAAGTTGTGTATTTATTCTTACACGTTTAAACATCACTCACCTTCAAAATACTCTCCATTTGATATGAGACGCCTATCAAGATACTTTTTCCTCTGCTCAAAACTGCTTCTGAACTTGTCCGTTTTGATGCCTTTTCGGGGTTCTGCTGTTTTCTCGCCACTTCCACATCAGCAAAGCATTTCCCTTTGAGGACATTTTTCATCAGGGGAAAGGAAGAAAAGCGCCATGTGAGGTGAGACGGGGCGAACAGGGAGGGGGAGGCATGGGGGCCATGCCACTTTTGGTCAGAAACTGCCGAACACTTAGCACAGGTGGGCAAGTGCACTCATAGATCACCCATCATGAGATGGGTAAATGCCTTGAAAAAATCCACTGAGGCCAAATGGGGGAAACCTGTACTACCAGGGGCCTGCCTTCCAAAAGACAGTTGTTGTTATTTTTGGGTTCTACTTGTATTCCAGCATCCTGGGTTGGGTTGCTCTGCAGCGATATTAATTTTATTTTGAAAACTTCATGGCTCTCCAGACCCCCTGGGAGGGGTTATTATTGCCCTCTACTGTTGCAGATCATGCCTTAGCAGTTCTACAGAATAAGGACCCTAATTTCAGATGTTGGGAGTTCGGCTTTTGTGGTTGCCATGTGCCTTCACAGTAAGGCCCCATGGCGATTGACAGATTCTTTTATTCAGGACTTATAGGTTCTTTATAATCACGAATGCTGGCCTAATTTAGTTGAACTCCGGAAGCTCTAACCGTCAAGGGCAGAGAGCCTGGGTTAGGCGAAGTCCAGCCAGCTGTGTCCGAGTGTTGCTCCTTTAGTGTTTAGTCAGAGCCCTTGGGAATGGGGCCTGTTTCTCCTCAGTAGGTTAGATTTAGTGTCTGGCCTAATCCTTGCTTAAAATTCTTAAACAGTAGGGATCCTGCACCAACTTTGTAAAGCACCGTCATCCTATAAACTTTAAATTGTTTCATAGGAATAGCATACGAGACGTACACTGTTTAGAGCAAAGTCTGGTTTATCAGCAAAAGCATGATCAGAGCCATCTTAGCTGTTTTTAACATACAGCAGTTGCTTCAAGGGCAGCGTAACTGAATGCATTGGAAGGTGTAGCTCAAGATTGCTGAGTTAGAAGTATTGTTTACTCATTTCAGGGGCGTATTCAGATGTATTTGGAGGGCTCTGCTATGACCTCTAATCTTTTTTTTTTTAATAAACGCATGGGTTTATTATTACCTACAGGAGAGAACTGATGGCGACTGGTCGGTCCAAAGCCTCCCAACCTCAACAGACGTGGGGAGAGGTTATATACCGCCAGCCAGGGAAAGGGAGCCAGACTCAGCAACAGCATTAGGTGCAAAGAAGCAAAAACAAAGATACTGACTCTCAGTAACTGCCTTGAGTTCACAGATGTGCACGTCTTCAAGGGCATTTCAGCTAGGCACAGATGGCCGTGGCAGGGGTCATCCTCCCAGTTGAGAAACAGTCATCAGCAGGGAAGGGGAGGTGAGGCATCTATGTATATCCGAGTTTTGCCCACCAGGGTGGGAGTGCAGTGGCTCAATCATGGCTCACTGCAGCCTCGACCTCCTGGGCTCAGGCAATCCTTTTGCTTCAGCCTCCCGGGTAACTGGCACTATATACAGCTGCCACCATGCCTGGCTAATTTTTTAAACTTTTTATGGAGACAAGGGCTGCAGTCAACAATGGTGAGCACGGACATTGATAAAATGTTTGTAAAGTTAATTGATTTCCTCCATTAAAATGAAAGCTTTTTTGACTTAAAAAAGGTGAAAATTCTAAAAAGACAATAAAAATACAGGAAAGAGTAGTGTTCAGCTGGTGATCAAAATAAACTAACGGACTTGCAGAATAGAAATACTAAGCTTTTGACAATGTCAGAATACTTTATAGTTAAGCAAGCCTATTAAAAATATGAAGATAAGCCGGGCTCAGTGGCTCAGCCTGTAATCTCAGCGCTTTGGGAGGCTGAAGTGAGTGGACTGCCTGAACCTGCGGGTTCGAGACCTGCCTGGGCAACTTGGCGAGACCTCATCTCTACAATAAATCAAAAATTAGCCGGGCATGGTAGCGCGTGCCTGTAGTTCCAGCTACTGGAAGACTGAGGCGGAAGGATCGCCGGAGCCCAGCAGGTCGAGGCTGTGGTGGCTGAGAGTGGCCGCTGCACTCTAGTCTGGGTGACGGAGTGAGACTCCAGCTCAAAAAAAAAAAAAAAGGAAGCTATGGTGGGTCATGGTGACTCATGCCTGTCATTCCAGCACTTTGGGAGGCTGAGGCAGGAAGACTGCTTGAGTGCAGGAGTTCAAGACCAGCCTGGGCAACATAGTGAAATCTAGTTGTTGTTAGACAGGCTTTGATTGAGGGCCTTGTCTAAACGCAAGCTGAAAATTCACAAATGGTTCATGAATCTTGCTTTGGGCCACAATTCTACGTTCAAAGGCTGCTATTAAGCCTTTGGAACATGGTGCAAATTTAGCTGTGTTGCCGCTGAAACATATTCGGAGGTTAAAATGAAAGAAACGCTGGTCCTGAACATCTGAAACTCCAATTAGAGTAGAAATAATTGAGCAAGAGGTGTTGCCAATCAGCCTTGCTGGCAACTCCATGAGCCAGGCAGGGTTTGGGTGGGTAAACCTGCCAATTTGGTGGTTCTGGTGAGTATCGTTTGGTTTGCTTTGTCGTTTCTAGTCACCGCATAGGGTCCATAATGGCTTTGTTTCCTTACACAGGGAATGCCAGCTGATGTTAACTAGCGTTCTTAATGGGATTAGGATTGGGAGAGAGCTTGCCTGGTCGTCCTCTGACTTCTCTGGTTGAGGGGAGATAGCACATGAGATTGCAGACATGTTTCCCCTAACACCTTCTGCTTCTGTCTGCTGGCTGCAGTCACACAGGGTTAGGGTGCACCCGTGCAGGTGAGTGAGCCAGAGGTGGGTGCAGCCATGACTTCCGTCTTTGAGAAGGCTGCGGGAACGGGGTTGGGATATTTGCAGTGCAGAAGGAGGGGATGGTTGGGTGGGATTGAGCCTTGGGGAAAAAACTAGTGGGAAGGATGTGCTTATCATCCACACTTTGAAATCTCCAACTTTGCCTCCTTAAAATCTCGACTTGGCACTAACAAATACTCCATTGTGAAGGAATGTGGGTTAAGTCACCATGGACGGCTTATTTGGCTCTTTCAGGATTTGAAAATGGCATTTCTCACCTCCTTCACACTAGTCTTTTCAGTTGCTTGCCAAGTTTAAGGGGGAAGAAATCCCTTAATTCTGGTTAGAAGTGTTTTAAACGTTACATAAAGAGTAGCTTGGCTGGTTAACTGCGAGAGCAGTGTGCTAACTTCTAAATGCGTTTCGTTGCAGGAAGCGTTTAAGCACGCTCCCTAGGATAGCGCTGCTAGTAAACACCCGTGACTTAAAGCCCTCCGTACACTTTTGCCTCAGCATCCCTGCTTTACGGCCTCATTATTCTGCCTCCCGTCAGTGGATAAAAATAATAGATACTGTGTGCTTGCTCTGCCTTT
This sequence comes from Carlito syrichta, assembly GCF_000164805.1. NCBI lineage: Eukaryota > Metazoa > Chordata > Mammalia > Primates > Tarsiidae > Carlito > Carlito syrichta. The sequence continues at coordinate 25,780 of NW_007024202.1, forward strand.
GTTCTTTGCTCTACCTTTGCAAAGGTGCCATACATTCCAATTTCAGAGCCGAAATTCTCTGATGAAATGCTTCTCTTCCCATGTTTTAAGTTTTGCACTTTGTCCTTCAAATGGACTTCAAAAATTGGCACGTGGTGAAACCAGCACTCCCATGTGATTCAACACTTCTAGCCCTGAAATAAAAATTGTTTTCATTAATCAGTGATATTAGGAAGTGCTGTGCTGTTGATGTTTTGACTCTCTAAATGTTATCATTAGATCCATTTTTTTTTTTGCTACCTATTTGCAATTGTGTAGACAAGAGAGTCAAAATATATTCTACTCTCTGGAAAGAGAAACACTGAGTATTTGAGCTACAAAAGCAGCTTCCCACTCAAGTTGGTATTTGTAACTTACAGGAACAAATTGTGTGCCCGTATTCCGGTAGATTCAGCACGTGCCACAACGGTGTGTCTCCGTGCTTTGTGGTTGGGAACAAGGTTTCACGGTCAGTCTTAGCGTAAAAATAGTGGACAAAAAGTTGTCAAGTGTAACAAGGGTGGTCATGGCAGAAGACTCTGCGAGTTGCCCTCAGTCGCAGGGTAATGCTACTAGGTACGCAAATGAATAGGGTAGAATTCTCTCAGCTGTTGGCACTTCATTTTTGCTGGAGAGAACTCATTCGCAAGTGCATGGGTGATTGTGTGCCAGGATTCATTAGCTATGACAGATGCAGTTCTTCCTGATATTTCTAAGCATATTGGGAGCTATAATGTCTGTGGAGGGCACCTGTCATCAGCAATGGTATCTCTCCAGGAAACTTCCAGCATCTTCCAGAGATGCTCCTCTAGAGGTAAACATCCTCTAAGGGCAGCTAACTTCCCCCAGTGACTTTATGGGGCTGGAATGTGAGCTGGCTCCCACGGCCCACGGCCCACGGCCCCCTGGGCACTGGCTCCCTCTCCCACCAGGAGCCCCCTTCATTGGCCTAGTCGCGAATTTATTCCCTAGAACTCATTTTGTTGTTTTTCATTTTACAGCATGGTTTGTTTTCCTTAAGCCTTCTTACGTAATACTTGGAGCTTTTCAGATAGAAGCCTCAGCAAGTGACTGTTGCATTGAAAACTCGGTGAAGAGAATTAAGCATGAATTCGTGATTTCCTACATCAAGATGCTACATCGACCATGTGAAATATCGAAGTCCTGCGTTTTAGACGGGCCTTTTAGCTGCCCTGCATCCTGCTGTGAAACACACACACACACACACACACACACACACACACACACATTTAAGATGCAGTGATGCCACGGGTTGCAGGAAGTCGGGATCGGGTCCCGAGCAGCCGGGGGAGGAGTGGCCGCCCAGGCTCTAAGGGCTCTGTCAGCTCAGATAAATTGCACAGCCCTGGTCTGGGATCCCGAATCTTCAAAGCCAGAGTGTCGGGTTACATTTTATAAGTAGAAACTCAGATTCAAAGGACTCACAGAGATAAGGCAGCCTTAACTGCAGGCCCTAAGAGACGTACTTTTGATACTTACGTCCCTTATTTTCACAGGCGCGTCCTTCTGCCCACCCTTTTGTAGGTCAGGGTTTTCCAGGCTCTTGCCGGCTCATCCTTCCCGCCCCAAGCCCGGCCGCGGCCTGGCCCCTGGCGGCCTCCTCATCCCGCGTGGAGGCCGCCCTGCCCGTCAGGGGCTGGTTCGTGATCTCACACACACACACACACACACACACGCACCCTGCCAGAGGCCCTTGGGACCGCTCGCCTGGGCGGGGCGACGGGCAGTGTATGCCGGCATAAATCTGCCGGCCGGTGTCCCCATCACTGCGGGGCTCACTGGACGCCCCGTGTTTAACTAGAGGCATCTGGTGCCTTTTGCGGCTGTTTCCTAAAACCCTTCGCTGCACTTCATAAAACACTTGGCCCGGCTGGCCCCTCCTCCTCGGGCTGCCTCCCAGCCCGCCCCGCCATCGTCCCTGGCTGGGGAGGACTCTGTGGGCGCGAGGCCGTCCAGGGCAGGCTCCCTGGCACCTTCCCACTGGTTCAGACGCTCGGCTCCAACTCAGCCGTTTCCTTCTCTTTGAAGCCCCTGGCTGTCTTCATGGGATTTGGGCCGGGTGGCCAGTCCCGGCCAGAGCCGTCAGGCGCTCCCTAGAGCGTTCGGTTCCAGCCGAACCGCGCC
>NW_007024203.1:0-20726 GCF_000164805.1 Carlito syrichta
CTGGACTTGGCTTCCCGGCTCCGGGAGCGGGCGCGTGGCGTCCAGCCGCGGGGAGCGCGGTCCGGGGGACGAGGCGCCCCGGTGGCCACGGCGGGCTTTCTCTTTTGGGAGCGTGGCCCCCGGTTCGTGGTCCCAGCGGCCTCGTTCCGAAAAGCAGTGCCGGCCACCATTTAAGACGTGAAGTAACTTTCTTACCCATCCAAGGGGATGCAGCCGATCTTTTTTTTTTAAACCGAATTGTGGCCACCCAGAGTATTTCCATCTGTGTCATCTGTGCTTGGTAGCGCGGTGCTTAGGGAGGAACAGCGGCTTTCATTTCCCGGAACCCTTGGAAGGCCGAGGGGAAGGATGGCCCGAGCCCAGCAGGCCCCGTGGCTGTGAGCTGCCCCTGCCCCTGCCCTCCAGCCTGGGCGACGGAGGGAGACTCCTGGTCAAAAAAACAAACAAAAAACCCCAGAATTCCCGGGCCTTAAAAAATGTTGTTTCCGTTGGCTGTTGGCACCTGATGTTTGTTCGGACTCTTGTACCTATGTACGAGGGGAGACCGAAAGAACCCCGGAATGTATTTGTTCAAAACTGGATTTATTCGTGCACGTTTACATTCCAGGCACTTTCCGGGCACCCGCCGCGTCATGCACTTCACTCTTAGGTCGCTCTTTCCGCTGCTTGAAACAGATTTTGAACTCGTCCAGGTGGTGCCTTTTGGTGCTTCTGTCGTTTTTGTTTTAGTTCTCCCATATCGCAGAACATTGTTTCCCTTTGAAGACTTCTTTCGCCTGGTGAAACAAAAAGGAGTCGCTCGGGTGGAGATTGGATGAATAGGGAGGGTGGGGCACGAGGGTCTCGTCGTTTGGGGCCAAAAAGCTGCCGGCCGTCCCTGTAGTGAAAGGGGCGAGCGTGCTGAAAGGGTCTCCAAAAAGACGTCTTCAGTGAACCCCCACGCAGCCTCTGGCGGCAACGCGCTGGCTGGTGCACAGATTCCATGGGGCTCCTAGGGCATTCCCCGGGAGGGGAAGCTGAACTGCAAGGGGCCTACCCTCCGGAAGATCACTCGGTTTTTGGGGTCCCCCCTCAATGCATTTCCTGGTCGTCATACTTAGAATGCTTTTCTTCTCCTTGCCCCAATTATAATTCAAGGCTGAACTCAAATGCTCTTTCCTTGGTATAACTTTTTTAAACTGTTTCTCAGAAAGAGAAACTTCCATGATATTTTCTGTATTCCACCTACCATAGAACCGAAAAGATAAATATCGCAAAAGAGTTGTTTGTTGAATAATAAATTATTTTTGCCCTCTTTTATTTCGTATGTCTTTGATAGACAGGACCTCAAAACTTAGCACATTTTAGATAGCATAACAAAAAAAATGACTGGATTTAGAACCAGAAACTTCAGCTCTCTTATGATAACTGTGTGATTCTGAGCAATTTATGTGGCGTCTGTGAGCTTCCATTTTGTCCCTTATAAGATGAAAGGCACATTTATAAGAATGTTGTGAGATTTATTCAAGGTAATGTGTATAAAAGATTCATCAAGATGTGAAGCTGTGTGCAGTGGTGCACATCCGTAGTCCCAGCTACTCCTGAGACTTATGCAGGAGTATTACTTGAACCCAGGAGTTCGAATCTAGTGGGGGCAAAATAGCAAGACCCTGTCTCTTACAAGAAATTAAAAATAAATAAAAGGACTTGAACTATGTATGAATGAGACAATAAATGAATAAATAAGTGAATAGTGAAGTCCTGACTGAGTATTCAAGTCTGTAGTGTAAAACTATCCAAAAACAATAGTAAAATGCATGTGTATAAAAGCAGTAATGTAATGATACTGTTATATATGTGTGTGAAGTATAATAGAAATCTTCAAGTCAACCCTTTGTCTTTACTTTGTATCAGACAAATAAGTAACTTTGTGCCTGATTTATGTCCACAGACTAGCAACATCAGCATTACCTGGCACTTAGTAATGGTCATCTACCGTAATCATATTTTGCGTTTTGACAAGATTCCTCAATGATTCATATGTATATTAAAGTTTGAGAAGCACTTGTTCAGAATGTTATGAGAGATCAGAAGAGGAGAAAATTATTTCTATCATAGAAAAGTATTTTTATCTAGAAGATTAGGAAAAATGTAACAAAGGTGACATTTTGTCGAACTTGGAGGAACAGATAATAGGGTACAAAGGAGGAAGTGTTTAACTGTGCAGTAAGTGATCAAGGAAGTCTTCAGAGACTTCATTTTGAAGGATACATAAGAGTTCTTCAGACTGAAAAGGGTGATGAGCATTCACATAAGAACTGTCCAAGTACGACAATTGGCAGAGTAGAGGCAACCTCTGTATCTTACACTTCTCAACCTTCACAGACCCCAAACGATGTTGATTTAGACCATGAGCTCCGTGAGGCTAGAAACTGTGCTGTACTGCGTAGCTGTAGCATACCCCCGACTCGCATGGAACCTGGCGCATGGCAGGCACTCAGTACAAGCTGAATGAATGAATGACTGTATGATGCCTTTTGAGGAAGATAAAGGTGCTGTGCTGCCAGAACTGAAGCCAACACTAACTCCACAGAGATGCAGTTAGTACTTGGAAAGGGCAGAGAAACCAAGCAAGAAAGATGAGCTGAGCCATCCTCATTTTTTTGTTGCTCTCAGCATCTTTGTGTGTATACAGAAAAGCTCCCATGGTGGGAGGAGACCCAAAGGGGTTGCCCCTTCCTCCCAGTCTTAAAGGAAAGATGTCTTTCTTTCCTAGGATAAGCCTGTATTAGTGCTTTTATTCCCATCTCTACCTGCCTTGGGCTCTTTCTCTTCTCCATTTTTCTTCCTAGCATTTTCTGTTTCTCCTTCTTTTCTTCCATTTCTACTACTACTCCCTCCTAACTGACAGAACCTTGAATTAAATCTACTACTTGCCCTTTTCCTTATTTTTGCAGCCAAATGATTCCTGCTGTTTTCCTTTTCCTCAGCATTGAGCAACCCCCTACCTATGGATCCGCACTTGCTTCCTCTTGTCTGCAGCAATGCTTCCCAAAGCGGAAATGGTTCCCTGAAAACCTAAGTTTGGTGAATAATGTGTCAGGCAGTTAAACAGTGTCCTCTTATAGAATTCTCAGGGCCTTTAATATGCTGATCTTAATTCTAAAAATCCAAGCGGGAGTTGTATAGTATGTAGAGTTTTCCAACTTAGTGAGCATCAAAAACCTTTTATGAAGAGCATCTCTTGGGATACAGATTCCACAGAACATGCATAAAGAAACAGACTATAAGATAAAGACAAGGGGTTTTTTGTTTGTTTGTTTGTTTTTGCCTGATATTTATGCTTTTAACAATTTGTCTCCAACTTATCTTCCACAACTTTTGGAGATGAGCTCTGTGCCTGTGATAGGGCTTGGGCTTCCGCGCCTTTGTGCCTGCCATGTCTTTTCCTTGGAATGATTTCTCATACCTTTTCCACCCACCCAGCCATCCCTCATGGAAAATTCAGGATCTGCCTCCATAGCCTTCTTGAGCACGTCTCTGATTATTTAGGCCTCTTTACTCGCATGACACCTGTGGTTGGGTAATCAGCAGTACCCATCGTCGTGCACCTACAGAAGAGTGCTTTACAGAACTGATGGGGCTATGTGTTACATCTTATCTCAATGAGGTTTTTGCATTGTAATATAATTCACATTAGCTTCACTCTTTTTTTTTTATTTCAGAGGTGAGATCTCATCAAGTTGCACAGGCTGGTCTTGAACCCATAGTCTCAGGCAGTCCTCTCACCTCAGCCCCCCAAAGTGCTGGGATTATAGGCGTGAGCCACCACGCCCTGCCAGCTTCACTCTTTTAAAGCTTACAATTCAGTGATTTTAGTTTAGTCACAAAGTTGTGGATCTGTTGGCACCGTCTAATTCTAGGACATTTTCATCACCCCATTCAGTCACTTCGTATTCTTCCCTCCCATTCTTCCCTCCTAGCAGCTGGCAACCGCTAATCTGCCTTCTGTCTCTATGGATTTGCTCTGTATTTCATAGAAATGGGATAACATGTGGCCTTTTAATGTAGATTATTTCACTTAGCATGTTTTATTTTTATTTTTTATTTTTTTGAGTGGGAGTCTCACTCTGTCGCCCAGACTGGAGTGCAGTGGCCACCCTCGGCCACTGCAACCTCGACCTGCTGGGCTCCGGCAATCCTTCCGCCTCAGCCTTCCAAGTTGCCGGAATTACAGGCACACGCTACCACGCCTGGCTAAAATTTTGATTTTTATTGTAGAGATGAAGTCTCACCAAGTTGCCCAGGCAGATCTCGAACCCACGGGCTCAGGCAGTCCACTCACCTCAGCCTCCCAAAGCACGGGATTACAGGCTGAGCCACTGAGTCCAGCTACTTAGCATGTTTTAAAGGTTCATCTATGTTGCAACATGAAATCAGTAGCCCCCTTTTTTTTTTTATTGAGTTGGAGTCTCACTCTGTCACCCAGGCTAGAGTGCAGTGGCACACTCACGGCCACCCCAACGTCAACCTGCTGGGCTCCAGTGATCCTTCTACCTTAGCCTTCCATGTGACCAGAACTACAGGCGCTTGCCCAGCTAATTTTTGATTTATTGTAAAGACATGGTCTTGCCAAGTTGTCTGGGTTGGTCTTGAACCCGTGGGCTCAGCCTCCCAAAGTACTGGGATTACAGGCTGAACCACTGAGCCTGGCCAGTAACCTGTTTTATTTTGGTGGCTGAATATTTCATTGTTTGGATAGACTGTCAATTCAATTTTAATCTCCTCAAAGTATCTCATTCTTTATATCACCTTTGGGGCATTATAGAAGTAAGTAATCCATAAATATCTGTTGATGGATTTATTAGTTGATCAATGTTGAAAGTGAGGAAGATCTCAGCCTGTAATCCCAGCACTTTGGGAGGCTGAGGCAAGTAGATTGCCTGAGTCTGCGGGTTCGAGACCCGCCCGGGCAACTTGGCAAGACCTTGTCTCTACAATAAACCAAAAATTAGCTGGTTGTGGTAGCACTCACCTGTAGTTCCAGCTACTTAAAAGACTGAGGCGGAAGGATCACAGTGCCCAGCAGGTCGAGGCTGCGGTGGCCAGGAGCGTGCCACTGCACTCCAGTCTGGGCGACAGAGTGAGACTCCAACTCAAAAAAAAAAAAAAAAAAAAAGTGAGGAAGATAATAAAGTGGAAATAACTTAGTGTTTGTGTTATAGATCCGTTTGCCAAAGACCAGAAACTTGTCTCTAGTCTCATATTCAGTTGGCCATAAAGTTATTTCTCATGTTTAGTTGGTCATAAAATTATTTGAATATATTCAGAACCGCTATATAATTCATCTGTTTTTCTCTCTTCACTGACATTGCCTTAGTTCAAGGCTTCTCTACCTTATCATTTCTTATCTATATTTTTGCTTCCTGGCCAAACACCCTGCCCAAGAGTCTTTCCTCCTCAAATAGGACAACTACGATTATGTTTCTAAAATACAAATCTAATTTTCTCTATTTGCTTTACTAAAAATCTTTAATGTCACTTCTTAATTCAAGCTGTTTGTCCTTTCATTAATTTATATAACTAACACACACAATAATCGGTTGCCTGCTGTGGGCCAGGTACTATTATAAGGCATGGAGGTATACATACAAAAAAAGTTAAACCCCCACATAGTCTCTCCCCTCATGGAGTTTATAGACATTAATCAAATAATCACACAAATAATATAATTATATACAGTGATAAATGCTACAAAGGAAAAGTGGAAGGAACTCTGAAAGGAACCTACCTAGGTCTGCCAGATCAAGGAAAACAGGCTTGAGCCACCAAAGATTTGTATCTTAAAAAGAGTGTTCTGGATACAGTGAAGAGAATGGATTGGAAGGAGACAAAAATGACTAGGAGAAGAGAAGTTAGTACACCATTATAATCAGGAAGGTAGGAGTTGATAGTTTGTGTTAACTTGGTGCTGATGGTCGAAATGAAAGGTGGACAGGTTCAGCTCAGAAAATACTGACACTGGCTAGACACGGTGGCTCACACCTATAATCCCAGCACTTTGTGAGGTGGAGGTGAGAGGACTGCCTGAACCCAGGGGTTCGATACCAGTTCGGGCAACTTGACGAGAGCTCAACTCTATAATAAATAAAAATTAGCCAGGCGTGGTGGCACACTCCTATAGGTCCACCTACTTGGAAGGCTAAGATGGAATGATTGCCTGAGCCCAGCAGGTTGAGGTTGCAGTGGCCGTGAGTGTGCCACTGAACTCTAGCCTGGGCAACAGAGTGAGACTCTGGCTCAAGAAATTTTTAAAAAGCAAAAATACTGACAGACTTTAGTGGTGGGTTGGATGGAGGGGGAGCATGCCAATAAAACAAACTTAAGTCAGGCTCAGTGGCTCACACCTGTAACCCAGCACTTGGGGAGGTGGAATGGAGAGGTATTACTTGAGCTCAGAGGTTTGAGACTAGCCTGGGCAACTTGGTCCAGTCAATCGAAAAATTAGCTGGGTGTGGTGGTGTGTGCCTGTAGTTCCAGCTACTTGGAAGACTGAGGCTGAATGATCGCCTGAGCCTGGCAAGTCGAGGCTGTAATAGTGGCCATGCACTCCAGTCTGGGCGACAAGAGTAAGACTCCAACTCCAAACAAACAAAAAGCTTCGAGGATAATCAGGCTTTTAGCTTACAGTGTTGGATAGATAGTGGTATTAGTCACTGAAATGCAGTGGAGGAAAACCTGAAATATCTCAGTTTTGGAATATTGAATTTGAGATGTCTTTGAGATGGTGACAGGGAAATGTGAAGTTGACAGTTGGTTACATTAGGTGAAGAAGACTAGCTCAATATATTGCATTTCAAGTTCGGCCTTCCTCAGTCTTCTTAATCCCTATATAAAAACGATAGTATCTGTAGCTGAAAGTATGTTATTGTGATCAGTAAATTGTGGACATGATAATGCAGTAACTATTGTCAGTACTTCTTTGAGTAAATGATATTTTTCTGCCATTTAGTACCATAGCCCTTTTTGTGTGAAGTTGCCCTTCCCTGAAAGAATGTCACCTCTAATACAAGATAGTAGTGTAGACAGAGGACCCCTTTTTTTTTTTTAACAAGTTTTTCACTTTTCTTTCTTTCTTTTTTTTTTTTTTGAGTCGGAGCCCAGACTGGAGTGCAGTGGCCACTCCCGGCCACCGCAGCCTCGACCTGCTGAACTCCGGCGATCTTCCGCCTCAGCCTTCCAAGTAGCCGGAACTTCAGGCGCACGCCACTACGCCTGGCCAATTTTTTGATTTATTGTAGAGATGAGGTCTCGCCAAGTTGCCCAGGCAGGTCTCGAACCCGCAGGCTCAGGCAATCCACTCACCTCAGTCCTCCAAAGCGCTGTGATTACAGGCTGAGCCACCAAGCCTGGCTCCGGCTACTTTTCAAAAAGTACATTCATGTAGGTCTTATCACAAATACCTTCTGTACAATAATAACTTTTTCTCCCAATTTGAAAACTGAAAATGACTTTTTAGCCAACCTTTCTTGAGGGGAAAAAAGTAGTTAAGCAAGGCTTACCATTTTTAAGAAATTAATTTCTTCTCATAAATTTTAAAACTTATAAGGTATGGATATGTGATAAAATTGGATAGAATTACACACACACTTGAACAAACTAGCACAAGTAAAACAGGTAAAATCTGTGGATCATAGCAGTGTCAGTATTCTGGATTTGATAGACACATGAGATGGTACCATTGGAGGAAGCTGGGTGAAGGGTACATATGCCCTCTCTGTACTTTTTTTGCAACTTCCTTTGAATCTATAATTTTTCCAGATAAAACATTTAAAGACTCATAAGGCAAGCAGAGAAATGTCTGTTCAATAACTAGTTTATGCCAAAATGGGATTCAGTTTTCCTACTCATAGGCTGAGGAGATTTAATTTAATTGATTTTTTTTTTTGAGTTGGAATCTCACTCTGTCACCCAGACTGGAGTGCAGCGGCATTTCCCGGCCACCTGCTGGGCTCCAGTAATCCTTCCGCCTCAGCCTTCCAAGTAGCTGGAACTACAGGCGCGTTATACCACGCCTGGCTACTTTTTGATTTATTGGAGAGATGAGTTCTCGCCAAGTTGCCTGAGCTGGTCTCGAACCCACGGGCTCAAGCAGTCCACTCACCTCAGCCTCCCAAAGTGCTGGGACTACAGGCTGAGCCACTGAGCCTGGCCTGTTTTTAATATTATTTACAGTGTGAAAATTTACTCACAGTATTGAACAGTAATGCTACTAAAACCATAAGCCAAAACAGTATAATTAAAAATATAACCTAAGTCTGAGTGCGATGGCTCATTCCTATAATCCCAGCACTTTGGGAGGTGGAGGCAAGAGGATTGCCTGAACCCAGGGTTGGAGACCAGCCTGGGTGACTTGGCAAGACTTCATCTCTACAGTAAATCAAAAAATTAGCCAGGCGTGGTGGTGCACACCTGTAGGGCTGAGGCAGAAGAATCACCTGAGCCCAGTAGGTATAGAAAATGTTTTTTCAAAGTTTTCTGCAAAATTATGTTTGTGTGTGTTAAGCAGTGATCACGCCATTGCACTCCAACCTGAGTGACAGAGTGAGACACTGACCCAGAATACACACACATAAACACACCCACACAAACATAATTTTGCAGAAAACTTTGAAAAAACATTTTCTTAGAGTAGCATGATCAAGCGCTACTATAGATCTAGCAGTTATAAAATCATGCACATTCATTAGTTTCTTGATCGCTTTCATAGGCCTATATACGCATTAAAGTAGTATTCTTATAACTCAAGTAAAACAATGAAATTTACCTTTTTGGTACAAAACGTGCTTATTTTTATTTTTGCTGCACAAATACTCAATTCTGAGTTAGTCTTAAGCAGACATCAATTTCATTTTCAACTGAAATGCAATGATTTCTGTCCTTGGTCTTGTTGCTTTCTAAATTAGAAAAATCTTCACATATATAAGAAGTTGACAAGTACCAACAAAATGTTCATTTCTCATTACAGGATGCTTTTCTTTCACAGAAATCTAGACCTTGTCTAGGCACAGATCAGTAAATCTCTTGTTTCGTGTATTGACAGAATTCTTCCTCCTTCAAATTCAAGTTCTCAGACTAAGCAGAAGAGTCGGAGAAAGGATCCTGTACCATCACACATTTGACTTGAAAGAGAGGAAAAATTACTGTTGAATTTTGCTGTACAGTTTTTCCAGGGGTGGCTTTCAGTAAGACTCAGACTTACTGATAGTCTTCCTCACTGAGCCAAAACAGCAATAGAAATATTTTTAAGAGTTGCTTTTGTAATAGATTTTTTCAAAGACTGTTTCTTCCCCCCCCAAGACTGTTTCTTTTAAAATGCATTTATATTTATTATTGTTACTTTTTTTACTTGGAAAATGATGAGCATATTATATACTAAGGAGTGAGTAATTAAAGATTAGCATTTTTCTATCTAGACATCTAGTCCAGAGTTGGCATCCAAACTGGCGGGTTCTTACTGTTGTTTAACTTAAATCAGCCAGTCTCCTGGAATGGTCTTGAATGTTTTTCCTTGTTCTCCGGCATCGTTCTTTACTTGTTAACTTGCTAACGTGTCAAACTACTGTCATTTGGTGGACTTTCCTGTTGCTCTTTCCCAGCCACGCCTTCTTGTATCTTGGGGATGCTGGGGTAAGTGTTACACTGCTGTTGGCATTCCTGTGTGTGTCCTTGATATTTTCCTACTTTCCATGGAACAGAAAGCATTACAAAATTTGTAAGCTGAAGGTGCCTTTTTGAAGTTCTATCATCCATGCTGTGACAGACTGCTAAGCATACACAGTTCTTTAGCACAGCATTCCCCAGCACTGTAAGGTATATATCCTTTTTTGGTTTAGTTTAAGGACTTTAAATACAGTCCTTTCAAAACCTCTAATGTCACTGCCATGCTATTGACTTGCTGATCAAAATCTTCCTCTTATTAAATCATGGATGGGCACTTATTGTCAAAAATAGAATTTTAGTTAAATTCCACCTCTTTCATTTCAATTAAGATTAAGACAAAGAAGTAGGAAGTAATTTTGGAAGGTTGTTTTTTTTTGAGTCGGATAATCTCGCCCATGCTGGAGTGCAGTGGCACAATCACAGCTCATGGCAGCCTTGACCTCTTGAGTTTAGGAGATCCTTCCACCTCAGCTGTGACTACCGGTGAGTGCCACCATGCCTGGCTAATTTTTTTTTTTTTAATTTTTTTTGAGTTTGAGTGTCACTCTGTCACCCAGGCTGGAATGCAGTGTCACGCTCATGGCCACCCCAGCATTGACCTGCTGGACTCTGGCTATCCTTCTGCCTCAGCCTTCCAGGTAGCTGGAACTACAATTACATGCTAGCACACCTGCCTAATTTTTTATTTATTGTAGAAACGAGGTCTCGCCAAGTTTCGCAGGCTGATCTCGAACCCATGTGTTCAGACCTTGCCTCAGCCTCCCAAAGTGCTGGGATTACAGGCTGAGCCACCAAGCCCGGCCATTTTTTTTTTTGGAGTTGAAGTCCCACTCTGTCACCCAGACTGGAGTGCAGTGGCACGCTCCTGGCCACCGCGGCCTCAACCTGCTGGGCTCCGGCGATCCTTCCACCTCAGCCTTCCAGGTAGCTGGAACTACAGGCGCACACTACCATGCCTGGCTAACTTTTGACTTATTGTAGAGATGAGGTCTCGGCAAGTTGCCAAGGCGGGTCTCGACCCCGCGGGCTCAGGCATTTTTTTTTTTTCCTTTTTCTTTTAAGATGAGGTTTTGCTGTGTTGCCCAGGCTGGTCTCAAGCTCCTGGGCTCAAGCAATCTGCCTACTTTAGCCTCCCAAAGTCCTGAGATTACCGGCTTGAGCCACTGTGTCCTGTCTGAGAGAATATTTTAACTACAAGATTCTGTAGTAGCAGCATTTTCAGGGATTATTTTTTAACTTTAGATAGGAAATGACAGTGAATTCAAATCTGCTTGTATTTATGTCTAGCTGAGAAAGCTCTCTTATAAAAAAAACTTTTTAGAATCATATAATATTTAACCTGGAAAGAACTTTGTCTTGGAAACTGGGACCCAGAAGATACAAATGCTTAGTAGTAATATTAGTAGGTAAGCTGGGTCTTAGCTTCAGAATGTAAACTTTTGTTAAAATTAATTCCAAGCGTTGTCAACAACCAGACCAGGATGTGACTCAGAGAGTTGTACAAATTAAGCTCTTTGTACTGAATATGGCAGACATAGCTTTGTTTTTTTGTGTTTTTTTTGTGTTTTTTTGTTTTGAGTTGGAGTCTCACTCTGTCGCCCAGACTGGAATGCAGTGGCCGCTCCCAGCCACCGCAGCCTCGACCTGCTGGGCTCCGGTGATCCCTCCGCCTCAACCTTCCAATTAGCTGGAATTACAGGCATGCGCTACCACGCCCGGCTGATTTTTTGATTTATTGTAGAGATGAGGTCTTGCTGCCCAGGTGGGTCTCGCACCCACGGGCTCAGGCAATCCACTCACCTCAGCCTCCCAAAGGCGTGGGATTACAGGCTGAGCCACTGCGAGCCTGGCTCATAGTTTTGTTTTGAAGGAAGCTAACTTTACTATTGGTTGGGGATGATCTCCAGAAAAGAATCTGTGTTAGAGTGTTCTAGTTTGCTATTGCCAAAATTATATTTCTCAAGTTCCACTGATGGTTGTTTGCCTAGTGCATATTGTCCATTCCAACAATGTTTTTTTCTCTTGATTCCTGTGTGACCTCAAGCAAATCCTTAACTACTTCCAATTTTTTCTAACTCGAACATGTGGCATGTGTACTACCATGATTATCTGTAACCTCAAACTACTGTGCAGACTGTGCATGGAATTTATTTTTTTGTGTGGACACACACACACACACACACACACACACACACACACGACCAAGCACAGTGGCTCTTGCCTGTAATCCCAGCACTTTGAGAGGCCAAAGCAGCCAGATTGCTTGAGCCCAGGAGTTCGAGACCAGCTTGGGTAACGTAGTGAAACCTCGTCTCTACAAAAATAAAAATAAAAAATTAGCCAGGCATGGTGGTATGCGCCTGGAGTTCCAGCTGTTTGAGATGCTGAGGTGGAAGGAGCTCCTGAACCCAGGATCAAAGCTGCCATGAACCATGATAATTGTGATCATGCCACTGCACTGCAGGCTGGGCAACAGAGTGAGACCCCGACTCAAAAAACAAAAACAAAAACACACGCACACAAAACCCTTATTTTTGCCAAAATGAAAGATGATGTAGTTATGTAAAGAAAAGAGTTTGAGGCCGGGCTTGGTGGCTCAGCCTGTAATCCTAGCACTTTGGGAGGCCGAGGTGAGTAAATTGCTTGACCCACCGGTTCGAGATCCACTCGGCAAGTTGGCGAGACCACGTATCTGCAATAAATAAAAAAAAATTAGCTGGGTGTGATAGCGTGCGCCTGTAGTTCCAGCTACCAGGAAGGCTGAGGCAGAAGGATTGCCTGAGCCCAGCAGGTCAAGGCTGCAGTAGCTGGGAGCATGCCACTGCACTCCAGTCTGGGTGACAGAGTGAGACTCCAACTCAAAAAAAAAAAAAAAAAAGAGAAGAGTTTGCTAAAATAACAGGAACCTCTTGTCAGATTAATATATGAAGCAATTAGCATAGATATTTGAAGGAATTTAAATGAAAAAAGTATGAATAAATACATGAAAAAGTAGAGAAAAATTATCTACAATTTTCCTTTAGCAAATAAATTATGTCTAAAGTGTGTATATATTCATATCTAATACCTCTGAAAAGAATTTATGCAATTACTTTGTCCTCAAATATATACGTATATAATGTAACATATTTTGTATGTATCTTCCATTTCTTACTGAAGAGCTACTGTTATAACTCTAGATTCCAGTCTAGTCCATTAGCTGTGAAACTTTTGTGTGTCTTTTCACCTTTTACGTCTTTCATTTTCTTCTCTTAAAATAAAAGATGGTGCCGGGCTCGGTGGCTCAGCCTGTAATCCCGCACCTTTGGGAGGCTGAGGTGAGTGGATTGCTTGAGGCCGCGGGTTCGAGACTCGCCTGGGCAGTAAGACCTCATCTCTACAATAAATCAAAAAATCAGCCGGGCGTGGTAGCGCACGCCTGTAATTCCAGCTACTTGGAAGACTGAGGTGGAAGAATCGCCGGAGCCCAGCAGGTCAAGGTTGCGGTGGCCGGGAGCGGCCTCTGCACTCCAGTCTGGGTGACAGAGTGAGACTCCAACTCAAAAAAAAAAATAAAAGATGGTTTAAAGATATCTATCAACGGCCACTGCCAGACCATCACTACCACTGCCGTGCTAAGCGGTGGTGTGGCCATGTGCCCTTTGAGCTATGGCTTGGCCATGTTTTCTTAAGCTTTGGCCCCCTTCCCTACCTTGGGAGATGAATCTCCTCTTTCTTTTTCTCTCTCTAATTTACTTTCTAAATAAACCATATTTTCTATTCTAAAAAAAACTATCAACTGTACAATATTATGTCCAATAGCAGATGTTCATAGTTAAAGATCTTAAAAGATAGTTATTTTAGTCGAATATATATTCACATTGGTTCACATATTTTACTGTGGTTTATAATTTTGTCCTCTTTTCTCCTAAGATCTCAGTGGTTCAATAGCATCCCCAGATGTCAAATTAAACCTCGGTGGAGATTTTATCAAAGAATCTACAGCTACGACATTTCTGAGACAAAGAGGGTATGGCTGGCTTTTGGAAGTTGAAGATGATGATCCCGAAGATAATAAACCACTCTTGTATGTAAAAACACTAACATGTACTTTTTTGCTTTTTAGAGCTAGTCTGTGGGATGATTATATTCTTTCTTGTTATTTAAAGACAGATGTGGAAAAAACCTTTTAATAAAAGGTTATAGCAATTTTCAGTTTTATTGGTGATTTTAAAAACTGACATGAGAGAAAACTTTTTAACCTATTAAACTGCAAAAATTAAAAGAATGATAATCCTGTATCTCTCTGTGTGTGTGTCTCTTTCTCTCACTCACACATGTAGAAATACAGCATACTCCAAACTGTTAGAGCTCACCTGGGTGTGTCGGCTGTCTTGTGTAATCGTGCAGTCCCAAAAAGTGGGACTCTTGGGTACTTGCTGTTGAAATTCAGGCTTAAGATCAATTAAGATTTCCAAAAAGATGATCACTCCCAAATCTCTTCTACATAGAAATTCTAGAACTGCCACTGGGATTAGGACTAGAAAGAGCCTTTCACTTTCTTCATAGTACTTGAAATTTTGTGATTTTCTGTCACCTGGGGAATAAAAGTAAAGAAATGAACAATTTTGGAGAGAAGGACCTATAGCTTTGTAAAATTGAAGCATATCCGGGCTCGGTGGCTCAGCCTTTGGGAGGCTTTGGGAGGCTGAGGTGAGTGGATTGCCTGAGCCCGTCGGTTTGAGACCCGCCTGGGCAGGCGAGACCTCATCTCTACAATAAATCAAAAAAAATTAGCCAGGTGTGGTAGCGCGCGCCTGTAGTTCCAGCTACGTGGAAGGCTGAGGCGGAAGGATCGCCGGAGCCCAGCAGGTTGAGGTTGCGGTGGCTGAGAGTAGCCACTGCTCTCCAGTCTGGGTGACTCAAAAAAAAAAAAAAAAAAAAAAATTGAAGCATTTCCAGGTTGGTCTTTATTGTTATATAAAGTGCTAAATCATCCTGTTTCTTTCTTTTTTTTTTTTTTTATGAGTTGGAGTCTCACTTGGTCGCCCAGACTAGAGTGCAGTGGCCACTCCCGGCCACCGCAGCCTCGACCTGCTGGGCTCCGGCGATCCTTCCGCCTCAGCCTTACGAATAGCCGGATTACAGGCATGCGCTACCATGCCCGGCTGATTTTTTGATTTATTGTAGAGATGAGGTCTCGCTGCCCAAGCGGGTCTCGAACCCACGGGCTCAGGCAATCCACTCACCTCAGCCTCCCAAAGGCGTGGGATTACAGACTGAGCCACCGAGCCGGCTCATCCTGTTTCTTAATGTTAGCATACCATATTTTATTAACTGTAAGACACTATGAATTATAAGATGAAGTTATTTTCCATTTTTTTTTCTTTTGTAGAAATAAGGCTTCCGGGCTGGTCTCAAATTCCTGGCCTCAAGTGATCCTCCCACCTCAGCCTCCCAAAGTACTGGGATTACAGGCATGAGCCATCACATCTGGCTTATTTTACATATTAATTAAAAAGAGAAGTAGCTGGGCGTGGTGGTTTACATCTTTAATCAATCCCAGCTAAGGTAAAAAGATTGAGCGCAAGAGTTCAAGGCTTCAGTGAGTTATGATCATGCCTCTCTACACTCCAGCCTGGGTGGCAGAGTGAGACCCTGAATATTAAAACTAAGTGAAAAGAAAAGGAAAGCACATAAGACAGCATGAAGACGGGACATCAAAGGGCCGTCTTCTTAGTGTAAGGATGATGAGAATTAACCCTCCACAAAGACAGCAAGGAAGTTTGCTTCAGTTTGGCAGTGGGTAGGATGTTGGAAGAAGGAATTCTTCCGAGAGTAAACCCCACACTGGTTCTCATAGAGGCTTGCAGTCTGAATTAGTATAGTCCCCAAAATTTTCAAGCAGAAAATTGTTTTTAAAAATTGTGTTGGCCAGGCTTGGTGGCTTCGCCTGTAATTCTAGCACTTTGGGAGGCTGAGGTAAGTGGATTGCCTGAGCCCGCGGGTTCAAGACCAGCCCAGACAACTTGGCAAGACCTCATCTCTACAATGAATTAAAAAATAGCCAGTCATGGTTGTGTGTGCCTGTAGTTCTGGCTAATTGGAAAGCTGAGGCAGAAGGATCGCTGGAGCCCAGCAGGTTGACACTAAGGTGGCCGTGAGCATGCCACTGCTCTCCAGCCTGGGCAACGGAGGGAGACTTCAACTCAGAAAAAAAAAATGTCTTAAATTGATAATGCCAGCTGGGTGCAGTGGCTCATGCCCAGCACTTTATGAGGTGGAAGTGAGAGGACTGCCTGAGCTCAGGGATTCAAGACCAGCCTGGGCAATATGATGAAACCTTGTCTCTACAATAATTCAAAAAATTAGCTGGGCAGGGTGGCATACACCTGTAGTTCCAGCTACTTGGAAAGCTGAGGTGAAGTATTGCCTGAGACCAGCAGGCCAAGGCTGTGGTGGCCGTGGGTGTGCCACTGCATTCCAACCTGGGCAACAGAATGACACTCCGGCTCAAAAAAAAAAAATTGCTGGTGCCTCCAGGAGACTGGCAAAAGGAAAGGCAGATATCAGAAGCACTTGGCTTCACACCAGGATAACAGCAATTATAAGATGCCAGCGATTGTGAGACATAGATATGGAGATATTCTGATGTTTAAAATGTACACTTTGGAGACAGTGAAATAGGATGCTTCAAATGTAGTTGTTTTGTTGACTATAGAGACTGTATTTAAGCTTTTCTTAAATTCTTTTGCACTTGTCTTAGTATTCAGAAGTGAATGCTTTTTGAGAATTTTTATTTTAAAATTATAGGGAAGAATTGGATATTGATCTAAAGGATATTTACTACAAAATCCGGTGTGTTTTGATGCCAATGCCCTCGCTTGGTTTTAATAGACAAGTGGTGAGAGACAATCCTGACTTTTGGGGTCCTCTGGCTGTTGTTCTTTTCTTTTCCATGATATCATTATATGGTCAGTTTAGGGTAAGTATGTCTTATTTTCTACAAATTCTGAATATTTTGAGAAATATTAAAATTAAATATTAACTGTAGTTAGATATTAAATATAGTCAAGTATAAGCTGTAGTACTACATTATGGTTGGGAAATGCGTTACTTTTACCCATTATTTCTCACTAGTTCATCCCTAAAATTGTTCAATAATTAAGTGGGGAGCACCATAGATTCATGCTTTCAAGTTGTCCCACATCATCCTTCACACAGAAAGTACTAATACTGCACGGTTCATGGGAGTAAATGGGTAGAGCCATTCCCAGCTGACCAGAAGTGGCCAGAAGGGCTTCTCAGGCCCTTTCTTACTTTCCTAAGAAGTGAAGAGTTTGGAATGTATTACTCATAATCATGTTTCTGCCTTTTATAAAAATTATTTTTTTAAATGAACATTATTTTAAATAGTAGATGATGACAAGAATTCCATCAATATTTGCTTTATACTACTTCTATCCCCAGCTTAAGACTTTAAGGAGTAAAAATAACTTTTACCACAGACATTTTGAAATGAATGAGTTTCCTGTTGCTGGTGTAAAAATGCCACAAACTTAGTGGCATAAATTTATTCTTTTCTGGTTCTGGAGGTCAGAAGTCCAAAATGAGCCTTAAAGGACTAAGACTGGAATGTTGATAGGGCTGTTTCCTGTGGCGGCTCAGGGGCAGAATCTGTTGCTTGTTTATTTTGCTTCTGGAGACCGCCAGCATTCCTTGGCTTGGAGCCATGACACTGAGCTTCTGTTTCCATGCTCATGTTGCCTTCTCCTCTACTGTACTCAGGTCTCCCTCAGTCTCCCTCTTTTAAGGACAATTGGCATTACATTTAGGGGCCACCAAGATATTCCAGAATAATCTCCCCACCACAAGGTCCTTGACACCTTATTGTACTAATCCTATTAAGATTTATTCTAGATTAGTAGTTTATACCAAATATTCTGTTGAAGTATTGTAAAAACTATTGAAGGAATTTAATGGGGGCTCTGGTCTCCTACCTCCCACCCATCGTTCATCCAGAAGATCTCTAGTTTAAGGCTAAAAACAGAAGGTGACTGTACCCTCATAGAATGTCTCATGATTGGATTGAGGTAATGCATTTTTGCCAAGAACATCATAGAGGTGACATTGTGCCCGTCTAACAGGGAGTGCATCATACTGATTTGTCTTAGTACTAGTGATATTAACATTAATCACTTGTTTAGATGATGCGATGGTATTCTTCTAGTTCCTTCACTGTAAAGTTGCTATTTTTCCCTTTGTAATACTTTGCAGCTTTGCAAATATCCTGTTTCTCATCTAACTTGAACCTGCTAATTTTAGCATCCATTTATGGATCTTACATGCAATAATTATTCCTAGTAGTGTTTACTGAACAGTGATTTTTCTATTTTCCTCACACATATTACTTTCTGGGTTATAACACAATAATGTCATCACTGATTTTACTACTTAGCTTTTTTCCAACTTTAGCCATCCGAGCTCCTTCAAGCTGCCTTCAGTGTATCCTATCCTTTTTTTGAACACTTCCTCTCCTTCTGACCCCACAGAGTGTTCGGGCTAATCTTGTATTTTGTCTGCCCCAGCCTTGGAATCAATCATTTCTCTAAGGAGTCCTGCTTCCTTTAATTAGGGAATGATATTTAGAAACCAGCATCTGAGCCGGGCTCAGTGGCTCAGCCTGTAATCCCGCGCCTTTGGGAGACTAAGGTGAGTGGATTGCCTGAGCCCGCGGGTTTGAGACCCGCCTGGGCAGGTGAGACCTCATCTCTATAATAAATCAAAAAATCAGCCGAGCGTGGTAGCGCATGCCTGTAATTCCGGCTACTCGGAAGGCTGAGGCGGAAGGATCGCGGAGTCCAGCACGCGAGGCTGCAGTGGCCATTGCACTCCAGTCTGGGCGACCGAATGAGACTCCAACTCAAAAAAAAAAAAAAAGAAAGAAACCAGCATCTGGGACTGAGTATGGCAGCTTATGCCTGTAATTCCTACACTTTTGGAGGCAAAGGCAGGAGGATCGCTTGAAGCCAAGAGTTCAAGACCAGCCTGGGCAACATAGAAAATAAAAATAAAACATTATCTGGGTGTGATGGGGCCTGCCTGTAGTCCTAGCTACTCAGGAGGCTGAGGCAAGAGGAGCCCAGGAATTCTAGGTTACAATGAGCTATAGTCCTGCCACTGTACTCAAGCCTGGGTGGGAGAGCGAGACCCTATCTCTAAACAAGAAAAAAACAAACCAATATTTGAGCAACAAATGTGCTTATGTTGCTACTGGGATGTTATTTTTAGACCCTCCCAGCAGATATATATCATTAAATATATATATTATTACACTAAATTTGAGGAAATTAAAATTATCTGTAAAGTCTCCTATGTCCTATTACTTGGATACATGTATAGTTAACATAAATTTTAAAGACTTCCAGAGAATACTGGTAATTTGTTTCAGGAATAAATTTTCCTTGCGGGATAATTTAAACCAGGTGGTGTGTAATACATACTTTATTATTTTTTTCCTTCTATAATTTATTACCTTATTTTGAAGTTTCTTTTTTTTTTTTTTTTTTGAGTTGGAATCCCACTCTGTCGCCCAAACTGGAGTGCAGTGGCTACTCCTGGCCACCGCAGCCTTGACCTGCTGGGCTCCGGCGATCCTTATGCTTCAGCCTTCCAAGTAGCTGGAACTACAGGCGTGCACTACCACACCCAGCTAATTTTTTGATTTGTTGTAGAGATGAGGTTTCACCAAGTTGCCCAGGCGAGTCTCAAACCCGCGGGCTCAGGCTGAAGTTTCTTTATGTAACTGATAATTGCTAAATTTTTAGTTTGGATGTAAAGTTGTATTACACATCATATTATTGTTAGTAAGCTTTGAAACGATGTCTGAGAAGCCATACAACCTCTTTGTGACCTGAAATTGGGCATGCCAAACTGTCTTTTATGCCAGAGAATTGAGTTGCTGGAAAATAGCTTATTTGGTACACTAATATTAATTGCATTTTTTTTCCTCTAAGGTGGTCTCATGGATTATAACCATTTGGATATTTGGTTCACTAACAATTTTCTTACTGGCCAGAGTTCTTGGTGGAGAAGTAAGTAGTTAATTTTGAAAATACTGGGGGTTTTTTTGTGTTTTTTTTTTTGTGGTGAGCTTAATTTTTGATACTGTGGATACTATCATTAACTAGACTCAATACAATTGTTTCTTGTCCCAGAATTGCTTTTAAGTTATGCTAGTTCCTTTAAGATGATCAACATAATAGTATTATGCTTACTCAATAAATGTTGCAAGGAATGAAGAGGAAAGAAAAAAATTCCATCCCACCAAGTAATTTACACTTTTTCAGGAAGGCATAGACTTTAGTCTCTGTTACAGCTATTTTCAAACTTTTTCATCTTAGGTTGCCAAGAGATTTCTTTATATAAGCTATATTTATCAATATTTACCAGTAAATTTAAGTGTTTATTCATTTAAAACTAAAAATAAACCTACTACATTTTAACATAAACAACACATTTGGACAGAGGTCGGGTGCAGTGGCTCAGACCTGTAATCCTAGCACTTTGGGAGGCCAAGGCAAGAGGACTGCTTGAGCCCAGGAGTTCAAGACCAACTTGGGTACCATAGCGAGACCCCATTTCTAAAAAAAAAAAAAAAGAATTAAAAAGAAATGGAAAATGACTATATTTTTCACAACAAAAAAGTTAGTGAGAAGCAGAGCATTGTTTTACATTTTTGCAGGTACCTTTAATGTCTGGCTTAATGGAAGTTGGGTTCTAATATCTGCTCTCTCCATTCAGTCGTTCAGTCTGTTACGATATGGTGTTTTGGCTAAAGTAATGAAGAAAATAAGACCTCACACAGATACGTAATTGAAAAGGAAGAGTACTTTTTGTTTTGTTTTGTTTTTTTGAGTTGAAGTCTCACTCTGTCACCTAGACTGGAGTGCAGTGGCCGTTCCCGGCCACCGCAGCCTCGACCTGCTGGGCTCCGGCGATCCTTCCGCCTCAGCCTTCCAAGTAGCTGGAACTACAGGCGCGAA
>NW_007024204.1:0-2012 GCF_000164805.1 Carlito syrichta
GATCATCACTGACAGAGCCTCTTTTGGCAGAATTACCATTTCCAAGTGTTTTGGAATCTGAAGAGACTCCCAACCAATTTATCTGATGGGACTGAATATTCTAGCAGCGACTCCCATGCTCTGGCCGTGCCAGCCTGTGGGAGGTGGGGTGGGGTGCGGCGAGAAGAGGTGGCAGGCAGGTACCTCCACCCGCTCGTCCATCCCTGGCTCCCCCCTGGCTTCCATGGGAGTCTTCTCTCCCCCACATCCACGGGCGCGATGCCCTGGCAGGCCCAGTGCTGCCGACTCACTTAGAGATTGTGGTTCCCGGGATGGAAGGGCCTTGGCCCCATGTTATGGGGGATTGGAGGGATATTCTCTACTTTGAACCCTTCTTCAAAGAGGTAGAAGGAGCCACAGATTCCTGCCACCCTGAATGTTTTCCTCAGTGCCCTGGGAGTTTTCCCGGCAGCCTTAGGCTGAGCTATCTGACTTGGTGTTGATAAGCCAGGGTTTGGCCCTCTGCTTGGGACATTCTTGTTTGACGCCGAACCCGGACAGCGTGGGGTTAACAGTGCTGCTCTCTTGCAAACCTGGCTGTTTGCAAGGTTTCTTTCATTGGAAGGCAGGTGTGTTTTCCTTCCTGCCTCTGTGAAACCTACAAGAAACATGCAAGGTGAGGTTCACAGGAGGACTGGATGGGCTGCAGGGAGGGTAACCCTGCCCCCTGCCTGAGGTTTGAACTCCCTTGGCCTCCCACGAAACAAAGTGACCTGTGTAGAATGAGGCCAGGTGATGTGGTATCCAACAATGACAGGGAAGGGTAATGGCAGTGTCCTTTTTGAAAGTACATTATGTCAGCTGGGAATTTCAAATAAGCTTTTAGCCATCCTAGCACTAAAAGCAAAATAGAAAAAAGCTATACCATTACCATAATACATTGTTACATCAATACGTTTTTCATCTCGCAGCGACAATGGAACTCTTCAAAGGAAAAAAAAATCATCCCATCTGCATATAAAAACCTGCATGAATGAATCACTACATATGCTATCATGAGGACTTATGGGTCCTGAGTGTAATTTTTCTGTCCTTTCTAAAAAATGAGTTCCTGTATTATACATTTTGATAACACAACGGATGCTCCTTCCATTTATATTTGAAATGTACTACGTTTGTGCAATTAAAACATAGTATTCAACCTAGAATTGATTAAATGTGTGATCAAGGGGGTGTGTGATCTTTCCATTGTGGTTTGTGGGTGGTATATTTGCCTTGCAACTTACTGAATTACAATAAGAATTGTGGTTTTCACAGCCACTTTCTCAAGAGGAGCCTTTTAAAGAACAGGACTATGAAGTATTTGGAGAAAGGAAACAAAATTTGATACTGATCTTTCAGAAAGGAGAAAGGGAATACTACTTAATAACAGAGGGGAATAAACACTTATTATTCAACTCAGTAGAAAATGAAGAATATGAACAATAAGTTTTACACCAGTGCAAACAACTCTTAGGTGGATAGCAAATATGACATGCTTCCCAAAGGTAATAGAAACTTTATTCACAAAATTGACAAAGAAGATTTTTTTAAGTAGCAGAATTGAGGGAGGAAAAAAAAAAATCTTTATCACCCCAGGGATGAGCTAAAGATCTGCGAGGTTTCTTTCATCATTAAAAACTTCTTTTTGGTAGACTCTAAATCACATGAATTCATTCATTTATTCACTTAGCAACATTTTCTTGACTGCCTATAAGAAATATACACGGTGCTAGTGTCTTTCATTAGCAAATATCACAAAGAAGTGATATTGAGCACTCTTTAAAATGGTGCAAAGTCTAGGAACCCTCACTCTGGGCATAAATGTGGCCCGATGCAGATATTTTAGTTTAGCAGTGTAAGATCAATAGAATCTGTAGGCGAAGAATGACCCAACCAAGCCATCCATTTGTTCAATTCATTTTCATTCATTTAACACACAAGCTTGAGTGCCTATCACATGTCGTAGGTATTTACCAGGTGGATGCCGGCAT
>NW_007024205.1:0-1833 GCF_000164805.1 Carlito syrichta
CTGGTGAGGATCTGGACCCCTCCCATTCCCCGCCTTCCCCCACTCCCCGCTGCTCTCTGGAGCACCCTGCCTTGCTCTCTGCAGCCCTGTCTCATGCACAAGAAAGGGGTCTTGGCAGAATTTAGCACAGCATCACTTGGAGCCACACTGACTAGCAGGAATTTCTGTGCGGGTTGACATTCACTGTGTTGAACGTGGACATGGGGGACTCTTTTTAGCGGCTGCCTTTGGGCTTGGCCATCATTCTCCAGAGCAGGCCAGTTCCTGCTAGGGATGTAGCTCTAGTTTTCTTCTTTTTGTTACTTCCTCGAGCCCCAGGTCAACAACGGTATGTGGATGTCTGTGACTGCTGCCCATTTCAGGTCTCTGGAGCACCCCAGGTGAGTAAGCAAGCATGAAGGGATGGGGTGTTCTTTGGTCAAATCTAGAGCTCCATAAATAAGAGTCCTGCCTCTAGCTTTAGGGCCATGCCTCCCAGTGTAACACAAGGCTTGTCACCTGCTCCTTGGGAGGTAGCCTCTCAGGGAGAGGGAGGTCATCCCCTTGAGATCCTTGGCTGTGCAAGAGGACACTCACCATGTAGGTTCCAGGCACCACCGTGGCTGCCTGTCATCCTGAGGTCTCCCTGGCCGGCTGGTGGGAAGCAGCCTGCCCTGCCCTGGCCCCACTCCTGGTCCTTCTCCTGTGCAGTGTTCCCCTGATGTGTGCTACGTGGGACTGTACCGTACATGCTGCCTGATCCTGAGATGCACTGCAGCAAAAAGAGAGAAGAGGGCAGGAGAGAGAAAGACCATGTGGTCAACATGTCAGAAAACATGACATACTTTGTCCCTCTCCAACTCTGCCCCATCTCTTGGAGGCTCTCAAAGTGTCCCAGCTACAAAGAGAAACAAGAGATCCTGCAATCAAGTTGGCTGTCCAGCATCACTGGACCCAGTAGCTCCCAGAACCACAGGTCACAGTTCGAGAAATGCTACTTGAGCACCATGGCTGGACATCCAAGTCACACCAGGAGCATCTTCATACTGGTTCCCACACTCTGACTCGAGTGGGGTCTGGAAGTCCATGTTCTTGAAGGCTCCCACTGCTGTGTGTCCTGTGTGTGCATGGTGCTGGGAGCCCTGCTCTAGGACCCAGGGAGGTGGAGGAGTTGGGGAGCCGGGTGCTGCTGCTTCCCTTGGCAGTTATCCAATGCACTGAGGTGTGTTCAGCAACGGAGGCCACTGCCAACTGAACGGATTACCCTTCTCCTTGGCCTGACCCCTGCTTTGGTAAAAGCAGCATCGGGAATGTCCCTTCTTGAAGTTGGCCCCTGTCTTCTTCCTAAGGCAGCTGGGAAGGTGCTTTGCTACTTTTGGAGCTCATTCTAGGCCAAGGGAAGCAGCAGGATTAAGAAGAACAAATAAAGGGGCAAGAGTGCAGATCCAGGGGCTTGGCATGGTGACTGGGCTAAGGCCTCGCCTGGCCCCTGGTGCTGCCGGGTCCAAGTCTCTTTCTGTCCTGGATACCGCATTGCACCGACTTGTCCCACACACAGTTTCACGCCTCTATGCATTGCTCTCACTACGCCCTCCATTTATATTCCTTTAGTGTCCAGACTTCTTTATACTTGGTAAAGTCTTTTATCAACGGTCAGCCCAGGCATCCTTTTCTTTGGGAAATCTTCCCTAACACCAGGCTGGGCCAAGAGCTTCTGGCCCCAGTTTCATACTCAGTGCACATGTGCTGAAAGGGTGGGTTTGTGAGTCCTCCCCTCCCCGACCCCGAGTCCCACCACTTCTTCTAAAGTGTGTGTGTGTGTGTGTGTGCGCGCGCGAGTGTGTGTGTGTGCGC
>NW_007024206.1:0-1715 GCF_000164805.1 Carlito syrichta
GAAAAAAAAAAAAAAAAAAAGAAACTGCTCTCTATTCCTGGCACCAGATGCACAGTGAACACCTGACTCCTTGCCTCATTATGCCAGAGCTCACCTTTTGCTCAAACTCTCTACTTCAGGTAAATTTTCCTTTTCCTATAGCACATTATTCCTGTTGAGGGAAATTAAAACAAACAAAAAGCTGTTACACTGAATATAGAGTAACTTAGTGGCTCTTACCCAAACTCCTATCACTTTCTAGGCAACACGTATTGACTGAGGCCCATATAGCTAGTGGGTGGTTAAGTCAGGATTATTTGATTTCTATTATTTCCACTCTAAAAAAACTGTCCAACTATGTATGAGGAAAACTGGAAGACTGAGAGAAAGCAAGCATCTGTAACAATCCAAGGGAATTAATTCTCCACTCAGGTTGCTTTAAGACAAAACTGAACACTATAGATGATGCATGTCTCTAATTAACAGACATCTCAAGAAATGGCACAGCACTTCAACAAAGGATTAGATGAAAAATAACACACACCTAAAATCAAGCAATTACAGTACCCATACTTTTTACATTTTCTACTTTAAATGACCTGAAGGCTTTCACTAAGAACCCAAGTGACATGTCACGCTCACCCTGCCAAAGAAACGTGCTTCTTTTCCTTAGAAACACTTGAAGTCATAGCACACTGGTTTAAAATCTGTTTCTGCTGTCTTTTGAATACTTCAAGAAAACCAGTCACTGTTCTGTGCTCCAGAAGCAGCTAAGTCTTATACCTGCAGGTGTAAATGAAGGCCAGCAGACGAGGAGGAAAAGAGCCAAGGAAACACATATCTGGCGCCTTAAAGGCAAACTCCTAAATGTTGAGCAGGCCACTGCAACATTAAGACATCACCAATCTGTTCTTTCCTATTTCAATACACAAGTAGGAAATTTTATGGCTAAAAAATTTTAAGAAAACAATTCTTAAATCTGTCAAGTTAAGATGCATTAAGAAAACTTTATATTTATTCACAGGGTAGAAAAAAATTGCAAGGGAATGTGAAGTCAGTACCAAAAATACTAAGAAGCTATGAAATATGCTGCAATGGCAGCAGGAGACATCATTGGTGACTGTCACAAAAGACATGCCCAGATAGGTTCTAACAGCCTAGTTTAAACTGTTTTTAACCTGTGATACATTCCCATTTATCTTCTGTATCTTGCCCCCAGTCAAGAGTTTGTTGAAGCTTCACTTTCTGTAATCTGTATTGCGAAAACAGGCAAACAGCTTTTCCAGTTATACCCTCCTCATTCCCCAGCCATCATCCTCCAATCACTGCCCTATCATAAACACGTGTCGTTAACTAAGGACAAAGATCCAGACATGCCTGGACTCCCCTTACCTTCTCTTTACCAGAGCAGCTCAAGAACAGAGAATGTTCAGATGTTTATGTGACCATGTTGCTACCAGTATCAACTATAACCTCTTTGGGGTTATCTTGTCTATGTCAGAGAAGCCAGAGACAAGAACTGCATGACCAAACTGTGGGGAAACATTTATATAAATATGTTACTGTCAGTGAATATGCTTTTGGTGCCACTTTCCCATTGCAGAGCCTAGCAAAGGACCCCATGTACTAGTGGTATTTTAACAGTTAATAAACCAACTGAGCACTGGTTTGCAAATGAAGATAATGCAAGCTGTAGCAGTAGCCAACCTTCAGGTCTTACAATGTAGGAGGATTAA
>NW_007024207.1:0-1694 GCF_000164805.1 Carlito syrichta
GGGTTTCAAGTGCAGTGCTGGGTGGGACTGGGTGGGGCTGGGTCAGGGGACCCACCACCATGCCTTACCATAAAGCCGCAGCCCTGGTGGCCTTATGGATCTTTCTTAGATGAATGGGCTCTCCTGAATTAAGTTCCCTGGTTACTTATCTGTGTGCTCCTCTGAGGCACTGAGACAAATGCACCCAGATACCCAAACCTGCCTACAGTCATGGGTAGATGCAAGTTCTCTACGCGTTTGTGTTCTGTGATTAAGAATCTAACAGGTTTTTTGGTGTTTGTTATTTGAGTACTTTATAAGATGTTCCTCCTCGTTTTTCTTGCCTTCTCTTCCAAAGCCTGTGAACTTTCTGCTTCTGAACTCACTATTAGCTGCTGTTGGAATATTATGGAAGGAGACGTGTGTCTCCCTAGGAGGCAACCCACTAGAATGGTCTAGAATGGTACCCATCCAGCGTTCGAGAGTCCTTTCCAGTCTCCTGCCCCTTGAACGACCTGTTCCAGGGCACACATTCTCTGTTCACCTTCTGGGGGCATGACTTCCCTAGAGTTTTCTGCTCTAATCCTCTCCCCACTCCTGCTGGAGAGGGTGGGTGTTTTCTACAGACTTCAAAGATTCTCAGAAAAGTGTGAGATGCTCCCTCCTGTAGTGACGTTAAAAATGGTACCAGTTTACCCCATCACCGAGAAGGGCACTGAGTTACACATCAGAATTTGATAGCATGGCCATACGATCTACTCCCTGTAAGGCACGGTCACAGTAGGGAACAGTCAGAAGGGCTCGATGGCCTCTACCCACATCACCCCAAGGGGGGAGTAGACCATAGGCCACTGAACCTAGCTGAGGTATGACTCCCCTGGGAGCCCCCCTGGGAGGCCCAGGAAGCTCTCCTTGTGAGGTTGGAAGTAGGTTCTGGAAACTCAGGGGAGATCAAGAAGTTCAGGCTGGTGTGGCTCTTACTCATAAGGAAGCTCATTCATTTTCTCATTCATTCAAAATTCTTTGAATCTACATGCATTTGCTTATCCTCTGCGCTGGGTGACATTTTGTCACTATAGTTATAGCAATGATCGAAATTTGAGTCCTGTGTTGAGTTCGTGACTTCCTCCCACACCAGGCAGTCAAACTGAAGCAGAGTCAGCAGAATGCAAAAGCATGACCCTAGGTACTTTACAAGCCCAAAACTGAGGATCCCTCACCTTGCTGGGCTGGGGAGAGTTGAGAAGGCGCCTAAAGGAGTGGGGTTTCTCCTCTGGATGTGGTTTTTGAGAGAGCTCTGTCTGCAGAAGCGGGGTGAGGCTCGACTGTCCAGCAGAGGGCGCCCACCCAGCCCAGGGTGCCCTGTGAAACAGGACCAGGGGCCAGGGACTCCATCCCCTGGGGGACTGGACAATCAGCGTGGGGAACCTGGGGGATCCGACGGGGGGATCTGAACAGGACCCTGGAACACAGCATGCAAGGCAGAAACCCAGTTCTATGACCCGGGCCATAGACCATCTGAGCTTGGAGGAACCTCAGGGCGCTGAAGCCCTGGTTGCCCAAGTAGCTGAATGGACACACAAGAGGCTGCAAATGAACTGCCCTCAGGGACCGGTGTGGGAGCTCAGGGGTCAGTCCTGGGGCCCCAGAGTCCAGTTGGGTTTCAAGTGCAGTGCTGGGTGGGACTGGGTGGGGCTGGGTCAGGGGACCCACCA
>NW_007024208.1:0-1676 GCF_000164805.1 Carlito syrichta
GAATAATGCAAATATAAAAATACATAATGTTATAGTGAGGACTGTTAAATTTATTTAAATTATTTTTGCAGGTTGGAAAGGGCAAAGAAATTACAGGAACAGCGAGAAAAGGAAATGGTTGAAAAACAAAAGCAGCAAGAAATAGCTGCAGGTAATTTTATTGTGGAAGTTTGCCATGTTCTTTGTAGAAAATTTGAAAATACACAATAGTAATAGGAAGAAAAATCACTGTGATTCCTACTTCCCATTGATGCACTAAAAGTAAAAACCTTATTTTTATTGTTAGCTCATTAATATTTTATGGGTGTGTATTTCTGATTTGGTTCAAACCTAAAAATTTTTTGATGAGTGAACAGTGACTATTTTTGTTCATGAAACACTATAGATATCTGTTAGTTGTGATTTTGGAAATGTCTACAAAATATGTATTACTCTTTTAAGAAGTCAAACTTTTAGATATAACACAAGTATTCAGAGTGAGTCTTTACTGTTGATTATTTCACATGAAATATATTCTCTGAGCTGTTTTATATTTTTTGGCATTTCTAATAAGTAGTGGTACCTTTTTGAATACTCCAGAGTTTTATAAACTGCTAATTGTTTTTTGTATATGGTTATAACAAAACTTTCTTAACTGAGTTCCCAAATTGTTAGTAAATTAAGAACTTTTTAAAGTTGTATTCTAGATTGACAAAAATAGGTAATTGGAAGAGTTTTTCTGTTTACAGAGACTGACTCAAACACAGTGGGAATACCAGGCCTGGCACTTATCCTTTATAGAAGTTGGCTTCAGCATCTGTTATATGTGCATGATACCTGCTAACTATTTCTAAATGTATGTTATGAGTGTCAGATGAGATGTCTGAAAACATTTCATAAATGTAAGGTTTACATATTGTGTTATAGCTATACGCACCATAGTTCATTTCCACTGAAATCATGCCTTCTAACTATTTGAGAATTCTGTTTATCCTCAAGGAAGTAAATGTTGTTTTAGTATATAATAAGGATTACATGTAGAAATGTCTGGTGAACACACTCAATAAGTGTTCACTAAAATGTTATTTATAAGGTAACATTTGATCATTTCCCTGTGTTTGGTGAAAACAATCCTGCTGTTTGCAGATAAGTAATTTTTACATACGAACAATGCATTGATGTAAACCAGGAGATTTATGTCATAAAACCCATACTTATATCCTCTTCAGCAGCTGCAGCTACTGGAGGTTCTGTTCTCAATGTTGCTGCCCTGTTGGCATCAGGAACACAAGTAACGCCTCAGATAGCCATGGCAGCTCAAATGGCAGCCCTGCAAGCTAAAGCTTTGGCAGAGACCGGAATAGCTGTACCTAGCTACTATAATCCAGCAGCTGTGAATCCAATGAAATTTGCTGAACAAGAGAAAAAAAGGAAAATGCTTTGGCAAGGCAAGAAAGAAGGAGTAAGTTATCTTTATTCTGAGAACCTTGAATAATCTAATTTGCTACAGTTATTTGATATTGGAATAAAACATGTATGATCTGAGTAAAGCTTTCAAAGCAAGCCAGTATTACCTTAGGATATATATGTGTGTGTGTGTGTGTGTGTGTGTGTGTGTGTGTGTGTGTTTTGTTTTGTTTTGTTTTGTTTTGTTTTATTAGATTGGGAAACAAGGTAGCGGAGGGCACCAAAGCTAA
>NW_007024209.1:0-1625 GCF_000164805.1 Carlito syrichta
TACCAACATAACAACAAAAAAAGTATTGTAAGAAATGCACACATTTCAACTTTTTACCCATATATTTTTGCAGAATCTTCATTAAGCTATTTCTCTGTATTACAGAACTGCTTCCAAATGTGTCAGCTTTGGTTCAGTGTCTCTCTGAAAGTAATTGCAGATTTGTTAAAATGTCATTTAGCAGCATGTCTCACGCTTTATTATAACTAGAGTATGAGTGGTGTTTTCTCATCCTGTACTTATAACTTTCTCATAAAATGTATTTATCAAATTTAAGTCTTAATTCAGTATTGTTTCATTTATTTTTTATTAAAACAATGTCATTAAAAGACCTATTGGAAATGCTGTCTATATTAGTGAAAATATTAAATATTAACTTTTAGAAAAATGTCCTTGCTGGTATATTGATGCCAAACTGGGTCTAACTCTAAGCTTATCCAATAATTTAAGATATTTTTTATTTTTTCGAGAAATGAGAAATAAGAATATTGAGTGAGAAAAACCCACCTGATTTTTTTGCATTAAAATATGATCATTGAACATAAATGTTTTCTAAGACAGCAGCATGGGAATTGCAGCATTTGAAATCAACCTTATGGTTATTTTAGTTATTACAAATATTGTATTATTATTTTTGACTATTTTGCTCCCCCAACTTGCCTATGCTATATAAAGTTGAGTTCTAAGTAAAATAAAATGACTATGATATCCATAGTCTAGATTTCAGACAAAGAAGGGCATTTCCAACTTACCTCTTGATCAAAAGAGTCTACAGTAAAGTACTTTGAGGCCCTTCTCCTTCTGAACTCTTCATTTTATCCTTGGGACCACTTATACATCTTGTTGTGTTGAGATCTCCTTAAAATAGTGAAATGTGTCAGAAGAATGCTAATATTGTAGAAACACCTTGAGAAATATTCTCAGTAAAATACACAATGGCATTTCTATACTTTCAAAACCATTTTCATTCTGACTGATATCATGCTGGTAAACAGAACAAGGACATAAAATATCCTATCTAGTACCATTAATCTTGCAAATAGACTCTGAGTGAATAGCATGCTGTTAGCGTTATTTGCTGACAAATACCAGAGCTGGCCAGCTACTTAAATTGCTTCCAACTAGTTATCATTCCAAGACATTTCTCTTTGCTCTCCCAAAGTGTTTCAGGATATATGGCTTTTTAACCTAAAGTGTAATAAAAAAAATATATAAACAATGAGAATGGCCAAATATCCCTTTTAAGTATTATGACTCCTAAAGAGCTGATATAGGTTTCCAGTTCTCTGCAATTTTTCTCTTTTTACTTTACCCTTGAGCAATGAGAGTCAACCTTGAATATAGGGGCACCCAGTAAGTCAAATAGCCTCAGAATGATTCAATTATTTTTCATGTCTGTGGCTTAATTCTTAGACCAGTGTTTTTCAACTCAGTCAACCACCTTATAATAGCAAAATGTCCACAGCAGCCAGTGGGTTTGGGATGGAGCAGCAACAATACAGTCATTCTAAAATGTTTCTTCATTGTGAATTCTGTAAGATGTTATAAAGAGTAGGTTCCTGGTAAGGTGATCCCACAATTATGACACCAGAAATTTCTTTGAGATGTTGCCTGAAAGGATTAGA
>NW_007024210.1:0-1782 GCF_000164805.1 Carlito syrichta
AAAAAAAAAAACAGTAAGCATTAGAAAACTTTCCCTAATCCAAGCAAATTGTTAGTCCATGATACTGTTTGAAGCAGCAAAAAACTAAAAATAATCCCAAGTGTACACAAATATGGAACCAACCAAATTAATTATGGTGTCTCCAATATAATAAGCCACTAGGCAATCATTAAAAGAATGAGGCAGATCTATGTGTATTTAGATGTGTCCAAAATATGTTCAGTGAAGAGAGCAAAGCACAAGACAATGTATATAATATACTACCATTTGAGTTTATAAAAAATATGAATGAGGAATGTATGCTTTTATACACACAGAATTTTTCTAAAAAAGCACAAAAGAGACTGGGAATAATAGTGGTCTACAGAAGGAACAGAAGAGCTAGGGGTTTCACTAAAAAGGAGTATACTCTTTCACTGCTCAAAAAAATATTGTATCCTGTCCAATTGTTTTAATAAAAGGAGTACTTAAGTCTGTGACTATGATAAAATAATAAAGCAATAAAAGAAAAAGTTATGGCTATTAAAAGCAATTTCATCTCTCTTAACTATTTCTAAAGTCTCTGTGACACAATTTGAATTCAGTAAAACCCGGGAGGGTGGAGGGATTGGGAATATGAAAAGGTCCCATCTACCCTCCACCTTTAAAACAACAGTATCTTTCAATATTTTGCTATAATGTTACAAAAAAATCTCTTTTGCTTCTTGAACAAAGGTGCAAATCCCTTAAATGTTTGGCTCCATTGTAACCAAATTTGAAAGAATCAAATATATTAGTCTGCAACTAAAGTTTGTTGCACTTCATATGTTAACATAAAATGCTAATAAAATTTTTATGAGTAAATAGTTTTACATAATATGATTTTGTTTCTAAACTAACTAGAATTACCAAAGAGTCCAAATTACCTAAACTCACCCCAGCTAAAAATCAGTTCAGTAACACACTAAAAGGTTTTTCCCCTATAGCTTCAAACTTTCCAAAACTTCTCTGTTTCCAAGCACAATGGGGGCAGGAAAGGAGAAAGCCTGTCTAATTCTCTTCCACCTCTGTAGATGCCTCCCCTGTCCTCATATAGATATAGTCATTAGCAGCACACTCAGGTATGAGGACTGATTCAATTAACAATGGTGGGAGGCAAATGGATCCACTGCACTTGATCCTGAGGCTTAACCTGTGGTCCATGCATCTGTGAATAATAAAAGGCTCCCACCAGCCACGCCAGGACAAAGGAAGTAGAGTTGCCCACCCCACACTGATACAGACCAGACAGTTGTCTCTTTGTGACTACTACTACAAAAAGTAAATCAAATGACTAGATATTTACTAACGGAAGTGCATATGTCAAAAAACTAAAGATACACAGTTATCTTGGGAAAAGTGATGTTATAAGTTAATATGATTTAAAAAATGAAGTTGAGAAAAGGAAGGAAGTTTGTCAACCTAAAATATTAATCAAAATAGATACTTCAAGCAGCAAAAAATGACAAAACACTGGCTTCCCATTTAAATAAAAAATCTGAACATTAAAAACTAAACTATAACACTGTACAAAAGAGCCCTCCCAAAAAAAAATCTCTTAGATCATTTATAAGTTGGTTGTTTATTCATACCTCCATTTAACATACATGCTCAGTATGATACTATTGTGACTGCAAGACACATTTCTTGCTTTCATGGAGTTTACAACAGTAAACACAAAGAACAATGCATCAGTGTAATGTTTATCTCACCCACAAGGAACAATAAGGAAAAACATTCTTGGAGTAGGCACACAGGATTGAA
>NW_007024211.1:0-2095 GCF_000164805.1 Carlito syrichta
CTGTAGGAAGGAAGGCAAGAATCTCCAGTGATCAGTTAAACCAAAGTGAGATCCATGCAACAATGACAGATGTACAGATGAGAAAGCAGTAGCTGAGAAGCCCTGGAAGAGGCGACATCTGAGCCAGGTTTTGAAAGCATTCTTATTTTGCTAGGAACATCAGTGTATGCGGAGGCAGGGGACTGAGGAGAGAAAGGCAGTCTCTGCATTTCCATAAACAGATTTTATCCTTCTGTACGATTTTATCCTTCTGAAGTACAGAGAAGAGCTGAGGGGCAGGCGAGGCTGTAGAGGCACCTTGAGGACCTGGAGACCATACTTTTAGAGGTGCGGACCTCATCCCAGGAGCAATGGAGAGCTTCTCGAGGCTTTGCAGCAGGCCCATCAGGTCTTACCACCTGCAGATGTGGACAAGACCAGTGGGCATGGCTGTGTTCACACTCTGGGTATCTCAGAGCTGTCACACCCACTTCTATTTTTCTCTAGGGCTACTCTGTGCCGCCTGTCTTCATCCTGAACCAACTCAGAGGCCCTGCCACCCCTCTGTCTCACTGGTCTTGGTGGAGAGGAAGAATTTCTGGAGCCCTCTGAAAACAGCAGAGAGCAAGTTGATTTATATTAAAAATGAGTCAGAAGCATGGGTCATGAACTGGCTGACCAGATCCCAAACCAGCACAGACACGCTCCATCTGACTTCTACCCCTTGCAGTCTATAAATGGCAGTGTGGTAAGGCAGCTTGGGAAATTTTGGGCACAACACAAGTATTTCTCTGCAGCCTTACAGCCCTCTGGGTATCATGTCCTCACTCTTCCAAGGCATCTGAGCTGGAAACCACTGGAGATTGAGTTGCCAAAGCCCCAGGTTGTCTTGGCTCAAGGAATATAAAATTCCCTCTGAGTCATGAGGGTGCTGTCTGCTCACGTCATTCATAAAAGGATCCAGATGGACGAGAATCTCTCTGGCATATTTCTTTGGGTTTGTGTTTTTATGAAAATTTATATTTGGCAAGAAATTTTAAATGAATTCAGTTTTGAAATTTAATTGCATTTTCTCAACTCCAAAATTTTAGGAGCATGGGCCTGCATTGAGAATTATCAGAACACCAATAAGAGAAAATGTGTATGTACCGTCCAGGTCAACACAAAGCTAATGCACCTAATGATTTTTGAAAGCTGCATGCTAGTCTGAATTATATACCTATCAGCAGGGACTTACTCCAAGGGAAAAGTAAAGAACTGAAGCGGAAATCCGATATATTTCCCCAAGAAGACTGCTTGCAGATGTTATAAAATAGGAACGTGCCCACATTTGGAGCAGCAAGCATGGCTGCTGGGTGACCACGGACAGCTCGTGTACAGAGGGAGTCAGGAGGCCTTTGAGAGGTTAAAAGATGGCCCCTTTGGGAATTATTCCTATGCCAAGCTTCAGACCACAGTGATCAGATTCAGTACAGATGGAATGGCCACATCATTTATCACCTATGCCAGGACACTTTTGAGAGTGAAGACAAGAGGAGTTGTCTTTGGAGAAACTTGGGCACACAACCAGGGTATCCAGTACATAGAAGCGGTGTATTTTAGTGGTGAGTTCCTAAAAAAAAAAAAAAGCAGTTGGCCACACAATGAGGACTAGCATCCTTCTCATCCACTAATTTTTGACTGTCACTATAAACATGCTGGATAAATATCTCCAAAAAGCAAGAAAACTTTCCACCAATGTGGATGCTCTCTGGAAGCATCTTACTTTTTCTTCATAACTAACTAAACTATTACTCTACTAAAATAGAAACTAAGAAAACATAAGCGTGTTCTTTCCTCTTTAGTCTGAAACTAGCCATCAGAAGACAGCCACATGCAGTCTCTGATGGAACAGGTAACATATCCTGTGGCAGGCAGGACTGCATCCATAAGGAAAAGAAAATAAAGCTCCAGATGTATGGGCTCCTTTGTTTCATAATTTAGGTAAAAATTGTGAAAAATGAGAGCAAACAATGTCCTCCTTCAAATGAGTTGCTCTTAGAAATAGAAAAAATGTCAAAATAGCTATAATTCTCAGACTTGAAATAAATTTTGGAATGCATTACTTCTATGAAAA
>NW_007024212.1:0-1595 GCF_000164805.1 Carlito syrichta
AAAAACAATGTACTGTACTAAAAACGATGTACTGTACTAAAACAATGTAATGTACTAAAAAGGAGAAGTATTTACCCACGACTATGGCTTGAGAAAAATCACCTCTGTTGCTCATTTTCACAAGTATAATACTGCTGCATCAACTGGCTTACTAACTTTTCACCTCTCCTTTCTCAGTTTTGCTAGAGATTACTGCCCTGATTTATGGCATCACATTTCTGTTGGCTACCCTGCTAATACTTTTTTCCTTCAGAAAAAAATCTTATACAGACTTTATCCTATAGAGTAATCTTGAAACCTTAGGGACAAGGCAAGAAAAATCAATACTATCATCAAAGGAGCACTCTTACTTTATTAGGTTATAGCCCTTTTAATAACCTAAATGGCACTTTGCACTTGAATTATGCAAAATCTTCAGTCCATTCTTAAACAGTTTTACCCAATGGAGAAGATCACATGCCTGAGTAAACCAAAAAAAGGAAACAAAACATTTTAGAATGATTTTTGGATTGTGTGCTTCTAAGAAAGAGGACTTACTTAAAATTTAAATGTATTCTGAGGCTAACAGTAGAAATTAGTAGTTAATTCATTAGTAACTAATTTAATATCAAGAGTCAGAAAGCAAAAAATATCAGGAGGAATCAAATTAGAAACATACTTATGAACAAAGAAGAATTATTCTAATTTGAGATATACAATACATTGTGTAATTCTTATATTGATTAAGTGTTCTATATTTTTTCTTTATTGACTCGATATAAGATTGTTTATAATATCACAGTTTTACACATTTATACCACTTTTTTGTGAGGTCTTTGACTCTAAATAATCACTTAATGTAAAAAAAGATTATAGTTAGTGCACTTTTAATTTTGAATGTGCTTATTATATATGAACATTTATAATCAATTATGATAGAATTGTATATTTAAATTTAATTGCTTAGTATGAAAAAATAAAGACCTTAGTGGCGTGTATCTGTTTTAACCAAATCACCTGCTAAATTTTATGAGCCAAAACACTAGCTCTGTGTTTGAAACATGAATTTGCAATAAGTAGAATGAATGAATAGCATGAGTAATATCTAGTTTTGACTTATAAAGCTCTACCTTTATCTGCTTATAAAGCTCTACCTTTATCTGCTTTTCTGCTGTCATCTACAACTTTTGTATAATAAAATAGTAATCGCTTAAATCCTTGGTTAACAAATAGCATATGTCTCTTAAATACAGTCATACAACTAAAATGAGATGATATTGCCCACCTTATGGTTTATGGAAATTGTTTACAGAAATTTCCTAAAATGAGATAATGTGTTTAGTTTTCTATGAATTAAAGGCTATCAAGTCTAAATTATAGATTGAGTTATTTTAAGGAAATATTATAACATTTAAGTTCCAAGATAAATTGATGTATTCTGGGATAGGCAGATTCTTGGATAAACTAAAGATTCCTACCTCTTGGGATTAAAGCCTCATATAATCTCCTCCCTTTGAGACAGCCATAACCTGTGAATAGCATGAATCGTTTGGGATATCATTCAGTTACCAACTTACATTCTATGGACAAAGTTATTTTGCAGATGTACTTAAGGG
>NW_007024213.1:0-1599 GCF_000164805.1 Carlito syrichta
GCAGAAATGCAAATTAAAACCACACTGAGATACCACCTAACTCCAGTCAGGATGGCCATCATCAATAACTCAAAAGACAACAGATGTTGGAGAGGTCATAAGTAGGAAAACATTAAATTTCAATGAAAAGTTCATAAAAATATATTATTTTTTAAAATTCCATCCAAGTTCTTGAACATCCTAAATTCCAGCCCATGAGCCCCTGTGATTCAGAGGACCCCAGATTATGACCCACTTAGCTGAGAGCTGAAGGCACTCCTAGTAAGGCATTAGAACACTGGCACAGCAGAGTGACCTTGGAGATCATCCAGACAGTCAAACAAATTGGGATTAGACTCAAGTCACAAACTTAAGTGCCTTCTAAGGCCCAGTGCTGGGGACAGATGGGAAGAAAAGCAATAGAGAGAGTTTCTGCCCTGTGTAGAAGCACACAAACTCCTTCTGCTGCCCTCAGTCAGCAGTGTGAGGACCCTGGTTCTCATGTGGCCCTTGCATTACACAGGAACAGAGGCCTTTAGTGTGCAGATGGCACTTGTCCTAGGTCACACAGAGAGAGTCTAGAGGACCCAGGCCTGTGTTTTCTTGGCCATGACTCTAGGGGTGAGCTCCAGGGTCTCCACCCTACAAGCTCTCTTTTCTCCTTGACTTTGTTTAAGTTGTCCTTTCTGCACTGTGTCCATGAATAGCCATACTTGGGAGAGAAAGAAGCACTTACCCCTAACAATGGCAGACTGAAAGCACTCCTGCCTGCTTCCCCCACACCCGATCCCTAGACCATTCCTAAAACAAACAGATCATCCTGTCCATTTTTTCCCTTAGGACCCTTTCTCAAGGCCTATGACCAAAACTTAGTTCAAAAAAACCCTCAATGTGATCTTCTCTAGAAAACCTTACAGCTTACCAGGGAAACCCAAACCATCCTTGTTCCCATCCTTCCTCACCTGGCAACATTCACCCTTTAATGTTAGTACCCAGGGCCTGTCTCTACAGAATTATAAATTCAGTCTCATGTTCCCCATCTTCACTGTCCCCTCCCTACCTTGCTCACTCATATCTGTACTAAACCACACTAACTTAGTCCTCCCTTACCTGCTTCTTACCATAATTGACCATATCTCCTTCTCACACAAATGTGACTTTAAAAAGAAGACCCAGAGAAGCAATGTCTGAGGATGAGGAACGCGTTCCAAATGGTGGAGTTTCAGAAATGGCGGCACACAGGTATCATGCAACCCAAGTGCCTTCCCGGTTACCCTTGCATAGAACTTGTTCCCGTCCATGACTTTTACGATGTACTTTTATTAAAGATTTGCTACCCTCTGGGCATTGAGTTCAGCACTTGGTGTATTTTATTTTCAGTTCACCCACCCCATAAGTCTAAAGATGGATACCATTTTAAAAGACTTCGTACAAGTAAGGAAATTGAGGCACAGAGGGGTTCAATAACTCACTTATATTTACAGGGTTGTTGATTGCATTTAATCAGGACTTCACCCTTGATCTGTGGGACTACAGCATTTCTCATACTGTGTCATATTATCATTATCTTACAGTTCCTTGAGCAAGTAGGGAGAGGAAGCAGCAGGTTGGCAGACAAGA
>NW_007024214.1:0-1394 GCF_000164805.1 Carlito syrichta
ATATCATATCATATCATATCATATCATATATAGGAGATGTCATTCCTGGGCTGATTAATTTAGACTTAAACTAAAGAAAAAGGGCACCAGAGAGATTGAAGACCTAGCTGAGTATATCAGTATACCACCAACAGATGTATATAAATCAACAAGGTCAGCAAAACCTGAACTTTCTTTGACAGGAAGTTAAAAGAAATCAACATTAAGTTGTAAGAGAAAGATGTAAGGAAAGTGTTTGCCTTTCTCTGTTTTCTTAACAGTGATGCCATGATGAATATTTAAAATCAGATCACTGAATTCATCAAAGCACAGACTATTAATACTTTGCTCACTGTTGTAATTGGTCTGCTCCCAAAAGTGATAGAAATTTGGGTGCAGCTACAAATTCCTATGCAGTTAGAAGTTATTCAACTTCTTTGGCTTGTGTGTGTCTTTTGTACATGTGTGAAAATCCCTCACATACACAAATATATATACACACATGTATGCAATCACTCATCCATATATATACACATATACATACAATTATCCCATGCTCCACTGTCCCATCAGTATCCCTGGGGGATTGATTTCAGGATCCCAAGGATGCCAAAATCTGAGGATGCTCAATTCCCTTATATAAAATTTGCCCATAAGCTACACACATCCTCCCCTACACTTTAAATAATGACTACATATCACTTCAATTTAGTACTCAGAAGGCGATAAATTCAAATTTTGCTGTTTGGAATTGTGTGTGTGTGTGTGTGTGTGTGTGTTTTCCTCAACACTGTCAATCCACATTTAGTTGAATCCACAGATGTGGAACCCATGGATACAGAGGAGTGACAATATATAATTCTATTCATAAGATTTATAAAGGTAAATATAAAACATGTTAATACCAGTTAAATGCCAAAGTATATATTAACAACACAAAATTTCAAAGTAATTAGTCTCTGCCCTTCTCAGCCTTACCCCTTGCCTCAAACTTAACCACTTATTGATAGTTTTAGTATGTATAATTCCACATATTTTCCTCTTCTAATACAGTCATATCTAAACATATATAGGTATGTTTTTATTTTTTTTTACAATACACTATATTAAACATAACATCTTCTGCTTTTTTTCACTTAACTTTTGTAGCCATACATACTCTATTTCATTTTATTATCTTCCCAGTATTCCATAGTTTGAATGAACCACTAGAATCATTCCTCTTTTGGTAGAAATGCACGTTTTGCCCAATTTTTACTTCCATAAAAAATGATGAAATAAATATATTTGAAATTTATTTTGACTTAATACTACTTTTAATATCTGAACATTCACTAAAGTGGAAATTGCTGAGGCAGGAGAGGTTTTAAAAATTTGAAAAAAAAATGCTGTAGATGCCTGTTCCAGTCTCACCA
>NW_007024215.1:0-1398 GCF_000164805.1 Carlito syrichta
AAAAAATAAAATGGAATTGATCAAAACAAAACAAAACAAAAACATAGGCAAACAAACAAAAAACAACTCTCTTTCTTCAAGCTATTGTCTCACATTGGTTGGGCAATAAGGTGGAACTGAAATTCCTGGAGGAAAAAAGCCCTTAAAAAGAGACTTTCTCATCTGGAAATGACGCTTTCAGTTCTCCTGCAACTTATACCTAATGGTAAGAGTTCCAGTAAACATCTTGTGTCTTTGAAGATGGAAATGGGTAATCAGAAAGACAGAAGGATTTCAAGTCTTTCAAGTGTTTTTGGAGCCAGGATACCAGCCCTAGACTGGCTACCTCTGTAATTCTTTTACATAAGGTCATAAACTAATTCATTTAAGGAACTGAAGACTTTACTACTTTTATGCTCTATTTGTTGAGTACAATTGTCATATTATAAATTTGTTGAGTACAATTGTCATATTACAAATTTGTTCTCTCTATGTATCTGAGATTCTGTTTTGTTTTTATATATTTTCCCTTTTTCTCAGAATTCAAATCAGACTCCACATCAATAAAATTAATTACTGTGCTTTAGTTCTATTCAAATTTGCAAATTTTTCTTAGGATATGGTTTATGCAAATGAGTCAGAGGATGTAAATTGCTTGTCCAAGTGGTTTCAACAACACCAGCTAATTGATGTTTCTAGCAGTGCACTTTTAGGAGCAAGCAGATGCTTCGCAAATCTTTGTGGGTTAAATATATTATTATGTTTTAAAAATCTATGTATTTAGGGCTTATATATAAAACTCTAAATTGTAGCTCCTATTTATAAAGAAAAGTGTGTTTGGCTTAAATCTGGATATACAGGTAAAACAATAATGATCAGCCACTGACAGAGCTCTGCTCCCTGAAGAATACAAAGTCTCAGTATTATGCTTTACTCACAGTTCTTCAAAAGATTTTTGATCCTTAGATAAAGAATTTGCTAATACTTTAAAGTTTTAAACTTAAGATCTGTAAAGTCTTCTTTTACTGAGTCTGATATGTGATAGTTTTACTTAAACAAGAAAATTCCTGCAATCTCTGGATCAACAACTCATCCCCAGGCATTTTTTGGATACTAATATTAAAACGAGGAAATACAGGAAATGTCTGGAAAGGCTCTCTAAGCATATAACAGAATGAAGGCAGGGAAATGATCTGAAGATTGGGTACTCCATGAAGTCACACTGAGGGAAATGTAATCCTTTGACTGTCCTCAAAATGTCTATCACTGCCCCCTTACAGTTTTGCCTAACGCAAGGTGTAAATCTAATATTACATTCATCATAAAATATGTTCTTAATGGTTCTTCATTCTAATGCTGCTTTTGCCTTTTTCCTCAAGCCTATTTATCATGTACTGAATTCTGTCTCCCTCTTCCCAA
>NW_007024216.1:0-1635 GCF_000164805.1 Carlito syrichta
AAGAGCTTGCCAATCAATGTTTTAGGTGGATTCTTGTAGTAAATTGGTTGCTATTATAAGAAATTTCTGAAGGAATCGTTTATGAATTAGTTTATGTTGTAGATATGTCCCTCTGTAGTTGAAGCTTACAGAACTAGTTATAGAGAAAAGAGCTTGATAGTAATGAGAATGGAGGCTCTTTAGTACAGAACTGTTGAAAGTTCCCCTAATGAAGTAAAAACAGGAAAGCAAGTATGTGTACACACAAACGCATGCTCACGTGCACACACACACACACACACACACGCACACACCATATTTCATAATATTTATATAATTTCTATTAGTTGAGAATATATCCTCATCTGAAAGATGTAGTGTTGATTTTAGGTTCTACAGTATAGCAAAAAAGAAAGGAAGGAAGGAAGGAAGGAAGGAAGGAAGGAGGAAGGAAGGAAAGAAAAAAGTGTCAACAAACAAAATTCCCACATAATAAAAAGTTTTACAATTGTGTTTCTCTTTAATCCAAAGTTATTATGTCATAAACTCTACACACTGCAAACTAGTTTCCTGAGGTAGAATCCTATAAATATATTTTTCCTGAATTCTCCTTTATGAGACACTACTATATCTCGGTAGAGATGGTGTGACACCTTACTCAAGTAATAAATGTAGTTTTGCTTCATTAATATACTTTTCTCGATGTCTT
Organism: Carlito syrichta; assembly: GCF_000164805.1. Taxonomy (NCBI): domain Eukaryota; kingdom Metazoa; phylum Chordata; class Mammalia; order Primates; family Tarsiidae; genus Carlito; species Carlito syrichta. The sequence continues at coordinate 689 of NW_007024216.1, forward strand.
TGAGAAGCTGACGGTTGACTGAGCATCAACTAATGTATTGATCCCAGTAGAGTATTTAGCAGGATTCTTATTATTGATTTACATTCTATTGGTGCTGGAAGATATTCACAAGTCACATTATTTCAAATTGTAGTATACTAGCCTTGGAATCATTGATTTGGAAGCTAAATCATCAGAAAGAATATGGCTTTGAGAAAGAGCTACCTTCTCAGTGAGATCCATGAAGCATGACTCTGTGACTTTCATGTTCACCGCTATAATCTCAGTGTCTTTTATTTTGACTGAGAATGGTAGAAAAGGAATAAATTACCAAATAACAAAAAGGAACCACTGAAGCCATCAGTGTCCTAGTGTGTGCCTTTAACCAAGATTCCATTGGTGGTGGTCCTTCATATCTGAGACTGAAAGAAAACTGATGTAAAGAGACAATTGTATGATATTTGTTTAGGCACTAATCAGTGAAAAGTTGCTTGATGGTTACCTGATTCTCATATTCTTGGACAGGAGGACTTAATCTTGAAGAATCAGATTAGATATGAGTAATATGTTATGCCAATTGTTGCTAAATGAGTTGTGATATTTTCAATACATTAGTCACCATAAGTAAACTTTCATTTTAAAAAGTCTGTTATTACATAGAAAGAGCACTGTCTGAACGTTCAACTATGTAAATACTTACAGTATTTTCAAAGTAGAAAAATAATTTATCTTGAAAGATAACCTTTGTTTAAATTTTTTTAATGGAAAAAAAAAGTCAATGTCAGAGCCTAAATGGAAAGGAAAGAATAAAGGAGGACCAAGTTGATTTGCATAAGAAATAGATAAAACTTGTTTAACTTATGTAATAATTTTTTCACAATAAAAAAGGAGAAAAGGAAGGAAAAATAAAAAAGGTATCATAAAGACAGACACTATTTAAGAAGGCACGACCAGTAAGTAATTTCTGG
>NW_007024217.1:0-1766 GCF_000164805.1 Carlito syrichta
AAAAAAAAAAAAAAAAAAAAAAAAAGGGCTTTGAAACTTTCCATATATCTAGGCTGTAGGTAGATAAGTTTTAAAAAGACACATTCTTTGCTTTGGGTGCAAACCTCTCTGGCTTAGATAAAAGGGAGACTAAGCTTTGAAATGCCTACCTTATCTAACAACCATTGCCTGAGAGACAGTTAAACATAAGACACATTCCCTGTTGAACAGGAGGTAACAGTTTGTTCAGGAAACTCTTCTCCCTAGGTCCAGATAAGAAAATAGATGGGCTCTGTTAAGCTTTGAAATCTTTTGTCTTTTCTCCCTTTCTTTTCAAATTATGGCCATATGGCCTTGGTGTATATGTTAACCATTAGCTGAATATGCTTAATCTTACAAACGAATTGTGTCTTGAAAGCCAGAACTCTCTAGCCCACCTTTCAAACCACATCCCCACAAAAGCCAGAACTCTTTTGTATGAACAATGAACTACAATGGACTGAGAAGTACACATCCCTAAATTATTTGAAGAACTTGTAAACCTAAGGAATGATAAAATGGATGTAATCTGGAGCTCTGAGTAATAGTCACAGGATACACAACTGATGTTAATCAATAACTGAAATTGATAAGGCTTTTGCTTGATTTTTTTAAAAACTATAAATACAGGATGAAAAATCTACTCAGGGAACAAGCTTGAGCAGGAAGACTGGACAGTCTCCCCAAATTCTGAATTCAGAAGTAAACTTTCTTCCAGGCAGCAGATAGTGGACAGCAGACACTCTCACTATCGTCCTGCCTGTTGCGCCCTTTGCAACATATCTTTCCTTTGATAAATCTACCTTTGTTAACTTAAATAAAATAAGATAAAATAAACTCCTTGCTTCCTGTTGTCTGCCTCTTGGGTTTTCATTGGCAACAAGAGAGCAGCTGAGTGTTCCTCAAACCATGTCAGAAAGACTCTCTGGAAAAGTTTTCCTGTGGGTTTTCCCTAAAGCTTTGTTAATTTTCTCCAAACACTCTTTTAATAAGCAGATGTTATCCTCCAGAAAGCCAATAAGCAAAATGCCTTGGGCATCCCAAATAACTTGCCATGACCTTTGCTCTTGACTGGTTCGCTTTTGCTTTGACTAGACCACTTTCATGTCTTGCTTTGATTGTGATTTGTCTTCAGGATCATACTGGTAAGATCATATTTCATCTCCTGTTACAATTCTTCAAATAAGTACTTCAGGATTTTGATCCTACTTGTTTAGAATACTGCTTTCTGGGATACCTGAAAGCAGTATTAAGAGGAAAATTTATAGCTCTGTACATACACACATCAAAAAAACTGAAAGATCACAAGTAAACAGTTTAAAATCACACCTAAAAGAGCTAGAAAGACAAGACCACCAAAATCCAAACATCAGCAGAAGGATCCAGATCACCAAAATAAAGTCATAGCTGCAAGGAATAGAATACAAAAATATCAGAAAAAATCAACAAGACCAAAAGCTGCTTTTCTGATACCCAATGCTGGTAATGACCCACAAGGAAAGAGAATTACAGGCCAATCTCTTTGATGAACACAGAACAATTCTCAATAAGATCCTAGCAAAGAGGATCCAACAACATGTTTCAAGAATCATTCACCATAACCAAGTTGGCTTTATTTCTGGGGTACAGGGCAGGTTCAATATTCACAAACCATAAATGTAATTCAGCACATTAACAGATGTAAAAACAAGAACCATGTGATCATATCACTGGGCGCTGGAAAAAGCTTTTGACAAAAATCAAGCGGC
>NW_007024218.1:0-6414 GCF_000164805.1 Carlito syrichta
CTCTCCTCACACGGCCAGCTCTCGGGTCAGCGGGCCACAGCCCTCAGAACCCGGGGTGTGCTGCGAGCATGGGCAGGTTTGTGTGTGTCTTTTCCAGTTACAACATCCATTCTGCCTGGGTTTGCACACACACACTGTACACCTGCGTGTCTCATGGTCCAGATAGGTCCCACATCACACCTGTCCGCTGTGTCCCGACGCCCAAGCAGGAGGCACAGCACCCTGTGGGGCAGAGTGGCCAGCCAGGCGTCCTCCAGCCCCGGCTCTCACCACCAGCTTGGGACGTGGAGCCCTGCAGCCCCTGCCCTATGTGCAGGCGTCCCTGTGTGCGTGTCTGTTCTCAGCTCCCAAAACGGTCTGAGCTAGCAGCCTTCCTGACAAAGGGCCCATGGAAGCTGCCACTGGGTGGGGCAGGACCTCAGGCCCAATTCTGGAGAGAAGAACACAGACCAACGGGGGTGGGAGGCACCTACAGGAGGGGCCGGCCAGGAGACCGGTGTCTTTGCCCTGCTGCCAGCCAGGCCCTCTGGCCTCCTGCTGGCTTTCTGTAGAGAAGACGCCTCCATGGAGAGCAGAGCGCACCCCCTGACTCCTCTAGGGAAGACTGGCTCCAGGGAAGAGAGAAGCCCACGCTCCTGACTCCCTGGACACCCAACCAGGGACTGATCTGGCATTTCGGGGCAGGTGTTTCCACGGCGTGACCTGGACTCACCCTGACTGCCTCTGCTTGGCGGCACACCCCGTGATGCCACGGCCTGAGGCCACGGCTGTCCAGGGACTAAAGGATGGTTTGCAGCTGACCCACCACCACAGAAACTGTGCCAGAAGGAGGAACTGGTGGTGACTTCCAAGAAAGAGGGATGTCGGTGACGGGAAATTCCACCCTTCCTGTTTGACAACGTCCCTGAGCACCTGCCAAGGCACCTGCTGCGCAGACACACCAGTGCCACCGCCCCACTCCCACTCAGCTTGGGTCAGGGCGTAACCTGTCGAGGGAGATTTGGGTGTTTCGGTGTGAGACTGTCTGCCTGGTGCTTCTCGAAATCTTCCTGGTTTTTTCGTAATAATTGCTCCTGCCCAGTATCTCCTACTTCTCAGTTCCTTGAACATTTTGAGCACATTACTCAGAAATCTCCTGTTTCCTGCAGGTCTTGGAATCTGCATTCAGTTCTTGCCGGGCCCACTGGCCCTCCCCTGTGTCCCTTCCTTCCTGTGATTTGTCCTTTTTACCCATGATCTGGTTTCCATCAAAGGCTGACCCAGGGGCTTCCTGATTCAGACACATGTGACACTAGAGGGGCGAGGACTCTGGCCCACCCGAAAGGGGGCAAAGGGTAGGGGTCTGCTCAGGGGCATGTGGGGGGTCAGGGCGGGGGTGTGTTCAGCTAAACGTGAGGGGGGTCGGGGCAAAGTCTACTCAGGTATATGTGGAGGACGTGGGGCCCGTGGGGAGCTCGCTGTAGACCCGAGAGTCCGGGCTCTCAGGGCACTTACTCAGGAAGACATGAAAAAAGAAGAGGTATCCAATTTGCATTCACGTCACTGTGTCCATCACCAGCACGAGCATACAGATGCTCAGCAGCACTGCGGAGTTGACTCTCACAGGAAAGAATGGCAGGTGTCAAGCCCACACTGCTGCAGGCCACAGCACAGGACCTCATGGGGGAAGACGTCTCCAGATTAAAGAGCTGTATCAGATTTCAATCCCTTTCATACTCAGGACCTACTCATGTGGCAGGAGAGAAAACTTGGGCACAGAGAAGGGAACCCCTTCTCAAGGTCAGAGGTCAGCAGATGGGCTGGCCGAGGGAGGGGCCTTTCAACCTTTACCCACATTTCCCCTTGTCTTCAGGGCCTGGAGGAGGCCGCCTGGCTTCCTTGAGCCCTCTCCAGAGCCAACTCAAGCCTCCCTTGGAGTCAGGGCCCAAAGTCACGGGGCCTGAGCAGTCACTTCCCAGCCCCGCCTGGATCCCTGCAGGCACCAAATGGCACGAGTGCCCTCCAGTGGCCACAGTGTGGTGTCACGCAGTGCTGGACCAGGCGCCTGAGGGATATCACTGGGGAGCCCATCAGGTGGAGGTGGCAGGAAACGCCTTCAAAAGAGCTGGGGCCCTCCACAGAGCAGAGGCACCCAGGTCCAGCTTGCACCAAGCAGAAGGGGACCACACAGACTGGGAGGAGTTGCCTAGAGTGGGGAGCCCACCAGGTGTGGAGTGGGAAGCAGAGGTGAGCCTCCAGGGTCGCCCCAACGAGAGCAGGGTGGGCTCAGAGTGGTGGGTGGAGAGCGAGAGCCAGTTCTGAAAGGCATGGGTCCCGAGGAGAATGCCAGGGTGGGTAGAAGACAGTGCGTGGGGCCCAAAGCCATGAGGGAGCGGGGTTCCCCAGGAAGGCTCAGGCCTAATGCCTGCACTGGAGGATGTGCCTTTCTTGGAAACAGGGTCCCTGCAGACAGACAGCAATGGCGAGGTCGCACAGGAGGACTCCTCCAGGGACACACGCCCAGAGGGTGGTGATGGGGACGTGCCACGGACGGGGCTGGAGCGGCATCTCCTCATTCCTCCAGAGCGGGTGGCTGCTGCTGCCAGCACCTGGACTGTGGCTGTCCGGTTCCAGAACTGAGAGACAGCTCATGTCTGCGTGGAAGCGCCCTATCTGTGGGGCCCTGTGAGGGTGACCCCAGAGATGCTAAGGAGAGACCGTTGAGGCAGCGGGCGAGGGAGGCCGGCGCCTCTTTCGCCGAGGCCCGGCTGAGTGGGGCCAGGGAGCCCGGCGCAACCGCACCTCAGACATGGTGAGCTCACAGGCCCAAGGGCAAGGCGGTCCGGCCTCCCTACACGCCTGCTCAAGCCAACACCCACCCCAGACAGACCCGCAGACTGGAGAGCTCGCCGCTGTCTGGATGCTGGAGACACGTTGGTCAAGGAAACACCAGACACAAAAGGCAGGTGGGCCCCACGCGCAGTTAGAGAACAGACCCACTGCTCCAGGCAAAACCTGCGCCTTGGCCGGACTCCAGGCAGGCCACCAGGCAACATCCAACACAGCTGGAGAACCTCAAAGGCGGACTGCCGAGGAGAGGCACAATCACAGCCTGTTTTCTCACCTGTGAGAACGCCCCAGCGAGGCAGCACGTGCTGACACAGAGAGGTGGGCCACACAACGTAGGCTTCGTGTGCAAGGGCTCCAGTAGCACCACTCGCCCCTCCCTACGGTCCGCAGGCCTGGGAGGCAAGGCTGTCCACAAGAGGGCATCTGGGGCCCACGGTGTTTCTGCTCTACTCTGTGGACGTCTCAGAGCCCTGGAGGTGGGAGGCCACCAGGTACAGAGGCGTGGGGACTTGGGGCTGGAGGGGGAGGGCTCGGACAACACACAGGAGAGGGTCACTATACCAGTGACAGGGAATCACGGGGAATGTCAGCGGTGTCTGAGGAGCACATATTGGGCACGGCAGAGGCAGGCTGCCACTCAGACTAAGATCGCTCACCCTGACGAGAGGAAGGAAGTGAGGCTGGCAAAGGGTGCCAGGCAGGAGCATGGGCAGCTGCACCCTCCAGGCCCCTCCATGGTGACAGCCTGAGCCCTCCGTGTGTTTCCAGGCATCAGCTTAGACCTACCTGCCTTGAAGCCTCTAGTCTGGTGACTGGACATGACGTCCACAGCACCTGCTTGATCCTGCGTCCTGTGTCTGCCACCTCCTGCCCATACCCAGCACTGACACACGCCTGACTCCTCACTCACAGCTCACAGAGGGGCTGGTCTAAGCAAAAGGCCATGTGGCAGTGCCGATGTCTCCTCACTGAGAGGAAGGCTCTGGCGAGGATAACACATCCCACACTTAGAAATATGGTTCCTCAAGTACCATGCTCACCACCAGGGCAGGGTGGGGCGGGCAGACTCATTAGATACCCAGAGCTCTCCACTGTGCAATATGCCTATGTAACAAATCTCCACAGGTACCCCTGACTCTAAAATACAATAAACATTTTTTTAAATGTACTTCCAGTGTCCGCAAGCACCAAACACGGGTGCACATTCACCAGATGATGCTGTCCACACACTCTAGTGTCCCAGCGACCCTTGGGAAACCAGGGTCATTTGTCAAATGTCCTGCTTGGCTGGGTGTGGCATAGAGCCCCCGTTCCACCCTGAGGCACACCACTAAGAGACAGAAGTGGACACAAGCCTCCCTACTATCTTCTGGAGTGCAGCCTGCAAACCAGTCAGTCACGTGCTATGCAGGAGCACAGCCTTCCAGGAAGAATTCACACCTGAGCTCTCCTCATCGCCATGGAGGCTGGTCTGGACAGCACCACCATGTCTGGGAACAGGATTCCACAGCACACACTTGACAGAGGCTTGGGCTGGGCAAAAACTTGAGCTGTACACGCTTCGGTAGCTTTAAAAAGTCTTTTCCTATCAAAATTTGCTGTTTGCTGGACAACACAAATCAGCCCCATCGTGCCTTGTTGGAAAAGGAAGCGGCCAGTCTGCAGCTCCTTGCCATTCCTTGGGGGTCTTCCACCGACCACTCCCACCCAGTCTCTCGTCACCTCCAGGTCCCGTAGACCCCTTGCACCGCTGGCTGGGGGCCCGATGGGCTCAGATGTGGGGCAGATGCTTTTCGGGTGGGCATCGACCCTCTTCACCGGGGTCCTGTGCGACAAGCACACAGAGAAGAAGCGGCCAATGGGGGCACCAGCTGCAGAGGAGAAGACAGCCTGGCCCAGGACAGGTGGTAGGGATGCCAGCACAGTGTGGACCCCAGAGCCAGCTTCATGCGAGGAGTCCTCCAGAAGCCTCTCCTCCATGAGGCCACTCCAACAGCCAAAAGGAGCAGGGGGATGAACATCCCAAACGTGGTGACACACATGATCAGGAAGACGATGGTGGCCACCGACATCAGGGAGATGTTGAGGGGCAGTGACCACCCATTCACCCTGGAATAGTGCGGCTGCTCAATTTGAATCGCAAGGCTGGTGGCAGCTTCCTGATCGTGTCTCTCGGTCGTGTCTTTGGTGTCCATCTGTAAGGTGGAGAAGGGGAGGGACACTGCTGTCAGTCCAGGGGACACCTGGGAAGGGAGGTGGGACCCAGCACCACTGCCAGGGAGACCACGGGATGAGGCATGCACCACCCAGGCCAGGACCAAAAGCCACCGGCCCAGCATCACCAAGGGCCATGTGGGGGAGAGGTGGGCAGGCCCTGGAGCAGGTGAGGGGCCCAGGGTCACAGATGATGGGGCTGGGTGGTGCCTCGGGGTTGAGGATGCTGGCCAGATGCTCAGCGGACCAGAGGATTCTACATGTCCTGAGGTGAAGAGGAGACTCCTGGGGCCTGTTTATACCCACACAGCCTGGTCGGAAGATTCCCTGGATGCAAGAGGAAGACCCACATCAGGAAGAGACCATGCTGAGCAAAGGGGCACACAGGGGAAACTGAGGCAAGGCAGGACAAGGAGATCTCACGCAAATCCCAGACCCTGTGTTGGGCACTGGGCCTCTGGGGACACAGTTTCCTCCTCAAGCCTCAAGTGCGCAACACGGCCAGGAAGGATGACGGAAGTAGCAGGCAGGTCTGTGCTGGTGGAAACACGAGCTGCGTGTGTGGAGAGACCCTTCATGACTCAGAGACTCAGGGAGAGCACAGGATCACAGACTTGGATGGGGAGGAGGACACAGGGAGGCCATGGTGCCCTGGAGACAGATGGGGAGAAGGACACAGGGAGGCCACGGTGTATTCAGACGCTGCTAGCACAGGCCCGGCCCAGCTGCGGGGTGGGCATCTGGGACAGGGACCCTGTCGTGCTCGTGCTGTGCTCCGCGTGCAGGGAAGGATAGAGGGGCTCTGTCCCCTGCGGGGGTGGGGGGTGGGAATGGCAGGCGGTGCCTGAGGCCCCTGCCCGGGCTGGGCTGAAGAGCAGTGTGCTTCAGCCTGCCCCGGGCCTGGGTCACCTTGCCTCCCTCATGGGCCACTGTCCGTCTAAAGCATCTCCTGACCCCAGAGCTGGGAGTCTTCAGTGGCAGGGCCACACATGCTCATCAAGGCCTGTGCAGCCGGGACAGAGTCCTCAGAAAAGGAACTCGAGAGCCCCAGAAGGGTCCCTCCTCAGGATGTAGGCCACATCAGGCCTAGAACAGAGGCTGCCTGGGGCCCCGACCAGAGCTACGGCCCAGCACACCTCAAGGCCTAGCTCTCTGCAAGATGGATGACAATATTCTTTATTTTATTTATTTATTTATTTATTTATTTATTTATTTATTGAGTTAGAGTCTCACTCTGTCACCCAGACTGGAGTGCAGTGGCCACTCCCAGCCCCCACAGCCGCGACCTGCTGGGCTCCAGTGATCCTTCCGCCTCAGCCTTCCGAGTAGCCGGAATTACAGGCATGCGCTACCACAGCCTGCTAATTTTTT
>NW_007024218.1:6778-8309 GCF_000164805.1 Carlito syrichta
TGGAGTCTCACTCTGTCACCCAGACTGGAGTGAAGTGGCTGCTCCCAGCCACCGCAGCCTTGACCTGCTGGGCTCCGGCAATCCTTCCACCTCAGCCTTGACCTGCTGGGCTCCGGCAATCCTTCCACCTCAGCCTTCCAAGTAGCCGGAATTACAGACATGCGCTACTACGCCCAGCTGATTTTTTTTTTGATTTATTGTAGAAATGAGGTCTCGCTGCCCAGATGGGTCTCGAACCCGCGGGCTCAGGCAATCCACTCACCTCAGCCTCCCAAAGGCGCGGGATTACAGGCTGAGCCACTGAGCCCGGCTGACAGTATTCTTTAAAAGACCCACAAAACCCAGGCCAGCCTGGTCCAACAGAAACATAAGATGAACTCACACTTCATGGAAAACATTCCAGTAGCCACACGAAAGTCACTCTTAATGTGCAATTAACTGGAGCATATTTTACTTAAGCCAATATATTCACAACATGTTTATTCCAAGAGGTAGCCTGTATATAACAGTTACCGATAAGATTTTCACATTTTTTTATTTGTCTTTAAGAGTCTAGCTTGTAGCTCACAATGACGGCACATCTAAATTTAGACTGGCCAGTTTCGCAGTGGCCACATGTGGCTAGCATCCGTCTGCAGACAACAAGGGTCTCGAGAGCCCCAGAAGGGTCTCCACAGGGCACACACATCCAACCCACACTGGGAAAAGCAGGCACACTGTGACCTACAACCAGAGGAAAATCTGTCCACAGAAACAGGACCAGAAATGACAGAGGTGAAGAATGAGTGGATAAGAACTTTCAAAGCAGCTGTCGTAGGTGCTGTGAACATGGCTCAAAGCCTTCAAGGAAAACACACACATCCCATGAGAGGGCACAGAGGCACAGAGGCACCAAAGGGAGCCCGAGCCGCGAGAAACACAACGGAACATCAGGAACTCGTCATTGGCTGGGACGCGGCGTGAGGACAGTTTAGCGTGAGAACCTGAAGCCCAGCAACAAAACGAAACGCAAATAAAAGCCCAGCCCCGTCCCTCAAAGCAACCGCAGAGCTTCAGCACCGTGGGAAATGACACCATGCTGTCCGACACATGTCAAAGTCCCAGAAAGCAGAGGGAAGCGGCAAGGGCAGCAAACGACAGCTGTAAGTCAAAACAAAATGCAGAGTCCCTCAACCAGCTGGAACCCCTGTGAGCCAAGGGGAACCTGAAAAATAACTTCCAGGCCATGATGGGACGAGGCCAGGCACGCCCCGTTGCACCGGCTCCCCTGTGGGGCTTTAGCACAACTGACGGGCATGAACGTTAAGACGGTCAGAAGGCCGACAAAACAGCCTCTGGCAGCAAGGTTCAAGCCCAGCTTGATGTGGGTGCAGCAGCACACAACAGGGGGCAGGCCCTGAGGGAAGCCAAAACCCCACCCCAGTCTGTTTCTCGTATGCTGGAGCGACCCCGAAAGCCACCAGTAGGGGATGCCCTTCCCCAGGGGAGTCGGCCACCTTTCCAGACAGCTCCCACCTGGAGGCTCGGCGGG
>NW_007024219.1:0-1313 GCF_000164805.1 Carlito syrichta
CTAAGTTATCACAAAGGTAGCAATGACAGAAGCAGATACCATGCCCAAGACCGATGAAACAAGGTAAGAGATGGAATTATCAAAATTCAGAAGCTTAGAGAAGGAGTTCCAAGAAACTGAAACTCAGATCTCTGAGGAGGAGCACCAGAGTGTTGGAAACTAGTGCTACGAAGTGTTGGAAAAACTGCAAACTGGATTCAGCTGCTGCTAAGAAAAGGCATTGCCGATGCTAGGGTGAAGAAGCGTTGCTAGGGTGACAATCACAAGAACAGGAAGCCAACAGGAAGTCGATAGGAAGAAGCAAGTCTCTCCTTCCTGCCACAGTCTCTTCAATTCCCTCCTGCACTTCTCATTGGCAGGGATCACAGGGAGCAATTGTCAGTGCTGGAATGTGAATGTCTGAGTCATAGCTCCAATACTACAGGACATGGTATTGAAGGGTGGATGGATGTGGTGCTAAGAGGCAACAGCTTAACAACTGACAGAAAGAACTGGATGAATCAATGGGCCACTAACAAGGGTATTGTTGGCCAATATAATCAAAACAGATAAAAAGCGTGTGATCTGAAGACTGATGGGAGCCATCACAATGGAAAATCACTATCCCTCACCCATTTTCCATGCTTAAGCTAGTTCTCAGATCCAGAGCCCACTGTTTAAAGGAAAGACTGGGTTCCTTTGAGAAAGGATCCCACAATGCCACAGTAAGTACATATAGAATGAATTTCCCTAATCTTTCCCCAAAGGAATCTATGGCAAATTAACTAGAGTAGCTGCATACTGAAGAACAAAAATATCCAGATGTTTCTATAGTTTTGGAATACAGGGTCTGGACTAACATTCTGGAGATCCAGAATGCCACTGTGGCCCTCCTGTTAAAGTAAGGGAATAAGGAGGCAAGATGATAAATAGAGTCTTTACCAAAGCTTATGTCACAGTGGGTCCAGTGGGTCTGCAGACTCTCCTGTGACCAGTTCCCCATCCCTGAATACTTAATTAGGATTAATAAGATCAGCAGCTGGTAGAAACTACACATTGGCTTCCTAATCTAAAAAGAAAGATCCATAATGGTAGGACAGCCAAGTGAAAGTATCTGAAATTGCACACACCCCCAGACAAGAGAGTAAATTAGAAATAATCCTAGCCAGGTGAGATGGCTTAAGCCTGCAAACCCAGCACCTTGGGAGGCCAAGGTGAGGGGATTGCCTGATCCCACAGGTTTGAGAACAGCCTGGGCAACATGGCAAGACCTTATCTCTACAATAAATCAAAAAAATTAGCTGGGCATGGTAGCACATGCCTGTAGTTCCAGC
>NW_007024220.1:0-1484 GCF_000164805.1 Carlito syrichta
GGGAGACCAAGGTGGGAGGACTGCTTGAGAACAGGAGTTCAAGACTAGCCTGGGCAAGCCAGTGAGACCTGTCTCTACAAAAAAAAAGAAAAAAGAAAAAAAAAATGGTTAATTTTGTTATGTGAATTTCACATCAATAAAAAGAGGGGAAAAAATCTCAGACAAGGTATCATAACCAAGAACCTAGGACATCCAAGAGTAATTTGTCTCAACCTCTAGTCATCTCTTTTACTCTTCCCTCATTCCCATGATTTGTTATCTCAGTCTTGCAAACACATGAAGCATGGAAGGACAAGATGCTATATAGGTTTCAAACACTAAATTCACTATTGTTCCTTAGAACACTGACCTACTTCTCCCTTAAGATCTGAGTGTAAATAAAAACTAGCCCTTCACCATCATCCTCCTAAAATATCCTTGTGATACCTTCTGTAATGCGCATTTAAGAGAAGCAAGATAATTAATGTCTTGACTCTAAGACAGCCTCCTCCTACATGATGCCAACCTTTCTGCCCACATGCTCAGGACCTAAATCTTGCTAAGATCACTAGCTCTTACTCAAAACACTTTTCTAAATTTTACTAATGTTTTCTAGCACCTTCCCTTCTCTTTGGCCAATTTTTAAAATTTATTTATTAAAAACCAGGTCTTACTCTGCTGCCTATAGCTTGTTGCAGCCTCGAACTGGGCTCAAGCCATTCTCCTCCTCAGCTTCCTGTGTAGCAGGGATTACAGGCAGGAGTCACTGCACTCAGCTCTATGGCCAAACTGTTACAATGCATTATCACTGATCTAGTCGTTGCTTCCTGCACTATACTGCTAAACACCCTGAGGACAAGTATTGAGACTCATCCTTGAACTGTGAAAAATGGTATTCACCTAGTCATTTCCGCTGTTGGTTTCCTGTCTTTTACTCCAAAATGCTAGACCCAATATACTTCACTAATTACCAACATTTTTTTTTCCTGGCTCTTCTTCTAAGGACAAGTCTTCCCTTTAACAAAACTAAATACCATTAATTTTGTCTTTTTTCCTACAATTGTTCTTCTCTACCTCAAAACCTACTGTTTGTTCATATGTTCACTGCACTGCAGAAGATACCAGGGAGTGACAACACATCAGTCTTGCCCTCAAAAAGGACTGAAAAAGGAAGGCAAGAACACATGTAGAAAGTTATAATAAAAAGTAAAGATTACAGGTACACACACAAAAAAACCTGCAAAATGCTATGAAAGAAACATCCAGGAGACGGGGCAAGATGGCGACGGCATAGGTGAACTTGTGAGATTCTCTGAACGGACCAAGACTGCAAACTGCTGAATAGACAGACTGTAAAACAGAGGGAAAAGTGAACAAAACCAGAAGACCCTCATAAGGAAGAACAGGTCATTGCAGAAGAGAAATAAAAGCAACCCCACCTTCCCTCAAAAACAGAATTGAAGAGGGGGAGGGAAAGGGGTAAAGGGAGAAAAATCTACAGAAAG
>NW_007024221.1:0-1310 GCF_000164805.1 Carlito syrichta
CGACTCTCTCTCTCTCTCTCTCTCTCTCTCTCTCTCTCTCTCTCTCTCTCTCTCTGTGTGTGTGTGTGTGTGTGTGTGTGTGGTTTTCACACTAGGACCTTCTAGGGCTGAGGCTGGCCATGCCCCTAGACTCGGTTCCCAGCTACACTTGCACAGGGAACACTCACCCTTTCTTCAGCTTGGGATTCTTCAGCTTGGCAATCCATAAGCTGAAACTGTCTGTTGTGCTTCAGAAGAGTAGGACAAGAAAGGGGTCCTTCTGTTGCAGAATTACATACAAGTGACTCAGGCCTCACCACCCCTTTCTCTTAGTGACAAAACTCGGGGATGCCTCGTCCCTGGGGAACGCTGAGTTCTCACGGGGCTTGGTCATGGGAGTAAAGGTCTGCACGGCGGATGATAGGCTTCGCCTCTCACTAAAACGTTATGTGCTAAAGCAGGTTTCAACAGTCAAAGGACGTGGAAAGTGCTGGGGTTTCAAAGTGCCTGTGTTTGTGCATTGCATGATGGTGACGCGTTTGATTTTTAAATGAACACATGCACATTAGGTATCAGCAAGTAAAGAGGAAGAAAAGAGAAGCATGTGAACTGGGGGCTCCCAGGAGTGAGACTTCAAGACGCAACTGCTTGAGGCCGGTTCTCAAACATTGTGGACAGAGAAGCAAGCGCGAGCGCTAACGTGTTTCAAACGTCTACTTGCACGCTTGATCTTGGACCGTTGCTTGCCATATGTTAGCTGACTAGCCACAAGAGCCATATTCCATCCTCACTTTAAATGTGGGGAAACTAAAACTAAAACAAACATCCAAACCCATGACGTCTGCCTCCAGCCTCTCTGTTGCCTTTCCAGCACCGTTTCACAAATCCAGAACGTGGCCCCGAGGAGTCTTAGGTTCCCACTGCTCCACCCTCCGCCGGGCTTGCCCTGCACCAGGCAGGCACACCTGCTTTTCTGCTGCACTGAGCTAGGTCTGTTGCGCTCTTAGAGTCCTACGTGGAAGGCCTGTCCCTGTATTTGCTGACAACCTTTCAGACGCGAAGAGGCTGCTCGACGAACAGGTGTCTCCACAAGCACCGAGTCCCACTGGTGCTATTTCAACTCAGTGTCTTCACTTCCAGGTGGGATTCGTTGATTCACTCTTTCATGTCTGACCCAAACATGCTTTTCAAACTTAAGTCTTACGGCTCCCTTCCAAGGATGCTTTGATTAACAGTCTTTGTTTAAAAGTAACACAAGAGACCGGGCGCAATGGCTCATGCCTAGAATCCCAGCACTTTGGGAGGCTGAGGTGAGAGGATTGCCTGAGCCC
>NW_007024222.1:0-1663 GCF_000164805.1 Carlito syrichta
CTTCCCTAAGTTTTTAATGTGTTCTGATTTTCTGAACTTGATATACAGGGACTGACATATGCAGAGGTTACCCATTCCTCCTTCACTTTCCCTGAAGATCAAGATGTGGACTGAGCTGTGCCATGGATAGAATTCCCACCCCTTCCCCTTCCTGTGCTCTTGGACTCAAATCCTAGTACTGATTCCCCTATGGAAGTGCTTTTTGCCCCCCATAAACACTTTAGTAAATGGAGGTTTAGCGTGACGACCGGATCCCTGCTTTCCCTAATACATGGAGCTCAGTGTTTACTCCCTGTCCCAGAGCAATTACTTATCACACAGTCACCAGAGATTTGAGTCCTCTTTTCCTCGGTGCTTAGACTTTTTTTTTTTGAATTGGAGTCTCACTCTGTCGCCCAGGCTGGAGTGCAGTGGCATGCTCACGGTCACTGCAGCCTCAACCTACTGGGCTTAAGCGATTCTTCCACCTCAGCCTTCCAAGTAACTGGAACTACAGGTACGCGCTACCACACCCGGCTTATGTTTTTTATTTATTGTAGAGACAAGGTCTCACCACGTTGCCCGGGCTGGTCTCAAAGCCCCGGGCTCAGGCATCCTCTTGCCTGGGTCTTCCAAAGTGCTGGGATTACAGGCTGAGCCATGGCGCCCAGCCGTGCTTAAACTCTTAAGGATAGTCTTTTTAATTTTGATAATTCTGATTTAATCTTTTAAAGTTTTTGTTATGTAAAATGTCAATAGCAAAAGTAGAGACAACAGTATCATTCCCACGCATCCATTTCTAATTTACCGAGTCATCTATTCATGGCCAGTCTTACTTCATACACTGGTGACCAGTACATACCTGAGCCACAGGAGTTCAAAGAAAGTGGTCATCTCTCTCTGGGAAGGTTGGCGGAACATGAGTGGAACAGAGATTTGGTTGGTCAGAGAGCAGAAAGGCCTTCTGGACAACAGAACTACCAGAGAGCAATCATGGAGGTGGTAAGGTGCAGGCGTGTTTGGGGACCCACTTAGGTGGAGAGAGGGGGCCCTGGAATGACAGATACTACTGAAAATGGAGGCCAGGTGTCAACTGGGCAAGCAGGGTAAAGGTAAGGAGTTAGCCTATATCTTTGAACAGGAAGCTCTTGTTCCCATTTCCTCTTCTCCTTGGATTATTCTGGGACAAACTATCATCCAGATCCTTTAGTATATGTGGCTCTATCCCTGTTTCTTCTGTTTCTCAATATCTTTACAAGACTTTCTAAACATTGTTGCAATAAGGACTTAACTCATGGGAGCATTTCAGATTTTTGCCTAGAATGCATACATTCGGGTTTCTCTGCAGGTACCCAGAGTGCCTGCCCTGCACAAGGTGCTATGCTAGCTAGGGGGGGTGGGGTAACGTCAGGTTGTGTCGAATGGAGTGGAATTAGGTAACAGAAGTGAGTTTAGGAGAAGACGTTGGCCCTTGTCCTGACAGCATGCATAGTCCAGGTGGGCCTTGGGGTGTTGGCTAAAAGAAGTGATCACAGGTTAGGTGCTCAGTGAGGGTTTCTGTCCGTAGGTGCTACAGCTGCTCAGCAAAGCTAGAGGCTGTGTGATCTGGGTATTAGGGGATGAGGGATTTGCAGAGGGGCATAGAGAATGGGTGGGATTTGATCTCATTACCAATCCATTGCCA
>NW_007024223.1:0-11407 GCF_000164805.1 Carlito syrichta
CCAGGAGTGGCCACTGCACTCCAGTCTGGGTGACAGAGTGAGACTCCAACTAAAAAACAAAAAACAAAAAAACTTATGTTTAGGAAGGTACATTACATACAGTAGTAACTAATCTTTTAAAGATAAATTTTAGGTCATACAGTTATGTGACCATCACTATAGTTAAGCTATAGAATAAGTCATCAATCACCCAAAAAAGTTCTCTCATGTCTCTTTGTAGATAATCTCCTCCACCCAAACCCAGCGCCGGTAATCACTAATTTGATTTCTGTTCCTGTAAATTTTCCTTATCCAATATGTCTTACAAATGAAGACATATTGGCTATTCTTTAACCTAGCCTAATACCTTTAGGATACACCCATGTTTTTGTATGTATCAGTAGTTTGGTTCTCATTATTTTTGAATGGCATTCCATTATATGGATTTACCACAATTTGTTTATTCTTTTACCAGTTGGTGGACATTTGGGTTGTTTTGCTTTTGAAGATTATGAATAATGTTGTGGCTTAGTCTGTTTTGTGTTGCTATAAAAGTACACCCAAGACTGGGTAATTGATAAAGAAAAGAAATTTATTTGGCTCACATTTCTGTAGGTTGAGAAATTCAAGGGCATGGCCCTGGCTTCTGGCTGGGGCTTTGCTGCTGCATCACACCATGGTGTGCAGAAGGTCAAAGCAAAGTGGACTTGTGGGAGAGAGGAGAGCCTGAGGGGCATCTTGGCTTTATGACAACCTCCTCTTGTGAGAATGAATCCATTCCTGTGGGTTCTTCCTCACTGCTGTGATAAAAGCACCAAGCCATTTATGGGAATCTGCCTCTATAACCGACCACCTCTTAGGAAACCCCAATTCCCAGCACCACCACCTTGGGGATCAAATTTCAATGAATTTTGATGGGGACAAATAGAACATATATCTCCAAACCACAGCATGTTGCTATAAACATTTGCATACAGGCTTTTATACAGACACATGTTTCAATTTCACTTGACAAAACACCTAGGAGTGGTATTGTTGCGTCAGATAATGAGTCTATGTTTACCTTTATAAGAAACATTGTAAGAGAGTGACAAGCTTTTCCAAAATGGATGTGGCAGTTTGCATCCCTATGAGCAATGAATGAGAATTCCAGTTGAGTCACACCCTTGCCAACATTTGGGATTGTCAGTTAAAAATTTCATCATTCTAGGACATGATTGCATCTCATTGTAGCTTGCACTTTCCTAATGACTGATAATGCTGAGTATCTTTTCACATAATTATCATTTAACTGGCTAATATTTTCTTTAAGATTTGTGTATTTATGTTCATCAAAGACACTGGTGTGTGGTTTTCTTGCAATTCCTTTCCTAGCTTTTGACCCCTGCCCCACTATCCCCATTCACCAGGGTTTTCACCTCAGGCACATCACTTTCCCTGTTCTCCAGCTCTCGCCTCCAGTGACCTCTTTTCTGTTTCCTCAGATGAAGGACATCCTCAAAGGGAGTTGCTTTGCTAATGTGGGAGAGGGGGCACAAACCGGCAGAAGCACTAAGAGACATCAAAGCAGATGAGTTCAAAAACTGTTTTGAGCAGTGGAAAAAGCATCTTCACAGGTATGCTGAATCACATGGAGAGTACTTTGAAGGTGACTGAACATGTGAGAATAAACACTATTGTTAAATAAATAAATTCGGTTATTTTTGGTTCCCCTTGTACAGTATAAATCAAGGTATGCAGAGAAAAATTACTTTTCAGTAATTTGTCTCTAGGTTAATTCTAAATCTTGAAACTACAATATAGCAAAGTTTATTCATTCTAAGGCTTCATTTACATTGCCATGGTTCTTATTGTGTGTTTAATTTGGAAGGTTAAACAATTCACTGAATCTGTAAGAGAGAGATGAACAGGGAATTTAAAAATAAATTTATTTTAAAAAAGCTACAAGATTTTGGTAGAGCAGACATCACAAATTTTAAGAAAACATAATAAAATTAAAGATTCTTGGGGTCAAATTTATAGTAAAGACAATTAGACTGTTTGATTAACAACTATGCTGTTTTACCAACAGCTTTGAGGTTCAAACTAAATTATCAGAAGCTCTGGCAATCCCAAATACACTGTCTTGATTTTCATAAATTACATCCTACAGATTTATATTTGTGGGATGATAAAGATATTCAAATGATTTTATTCAGCAATAAATAACTGTGTTCATATTATTACATTTTCAGTGTAAGAATAAGGTATAAGCTCAAATAAATAGAGGCACGATTCTAAAATAAATTGGATATATCAATATGAATTTATCATTTTTAGCATATGGATGTATGTGTCTATCTTTCATCTCTCTGCATCTGTCTGCTGAATGGCCTAGAAACAACGTTGCCTGCTAATAATAATGAGCATTCACAGTGTCCAGATATTTACTTATAATTCCCCACAAATCCTTGGAGAATCAACAAATTCCAAGTCTGGGGCATAATAGTTATGAAGTGAGTCTGGGAAGCTTTTTAATACCAGAGTTATGTTTAAAAAGGACATGAAAAACTTGACAAAAATTGTGAACATTTGAATATTAAGGAAAACAATGATTATGCTGATTCAATTATACCAAATCTATAAAAATCTATGTGTTCGTAATAATACTCACAAAGATGAATTCACTTGTCATCATTTGAAGCAACAATTTGGTAAATTGATAGTTAAAGGGAAATGACATTTTTCTTGCCTCTCCAGGAGGAACCATGCTTTAAGTTAGTCTATTAACCCCAGTTAGCAAAATAGAGCATTATTTTACAAAAGAAGGTCAGCTAATAAATGTAGAAGGAATAATGGAGTTAGAAAATCAGTATTTTGTAGGCTTTTCAAAATGATTAATTCAGACAATAATTATCACTTGTGTTAAAACTGCTAGGAGCAGGGTAATGGGTTCATAGACCTACAACATAGACATGAACTCTAACTCATATCTTGGAATTCATGCAGTGCCAAAATGATACCACATACATTGTTTTCTGGTCCTCAGGGCAAAACATAACTGTACATAAGGGACCCAGGATTTTCCTTATCCAGTCACTCTTATCACCAATGATAGACATCAGATATTATGCATCTCTCCCAGTGTGCTGCAGAGTTTATGACATCACTTAAGCAAGCACTTAGATTGAATCTATCTGAATTCCAGTATAGTAGGTGTTCAAGAAGCATGTTTTGAATGAGAGTAGGGATGAATAGTATCAACAGTGGAGGGCCATTGGATCCCAGAGATAAAGTTTATTTTTCATTTTATTTATTTGTTTTTTGAGTCAGGGTCTCACTCTGTCACCCAGGCTGGGGTACAGTGGTATGCTCACAGCCATCCCAGCATTGATCTGCTGGGCTCCCATGATCCTCCTGCCTCAGTCTTCCAAGAAGCTGGAACTACAGGTGTATGCTACCATGTCCAGTTAATTCTTGATATATTGTAGGGACGAGGTCTCACCAAGTAGCCCAGGTTGGTCTCGAACCCGAGGACTCAGGCAATTCACTCGGCTTAGCCTCCCATAGTGCTGGGATTACAGGCCAAACCACTGAGCCCAGCCTTATTTTATTTGTTTGTTTATGTATACATTTATTGAGTTAGAGTCTCACTCCATCATCCAGGCTGGAGTGCAGCGGCATGCTCATGGCCTCCTTAGTGTCAACCTGCTGGGCTCAGGCAATCCTTCTGCCTCAGCCTTCCAAGTTGCTGGAATTACAGGCACATATCACTATTCCCAGTTAATTTTTTTTTTTTTGAGTTGAAGTCTCACTCCGTCGCCCATGCTGGAGTGCAGTGGGACACTCATGGCCACCACAGCTTTGACCTGCTGGGCTCAGGTGATCTTTTCTCCTCAGCCTTCCAGGTAGCTGGAACTACACCCAGCTAGTTTTTTGATTTATTGTAAAGATGAGATCTTGCCAAGTTGCCCAGACTGGGCTCGAACACATGGGCTCAGGCAATCCTTTCACCTTGGCCTCCCAAAGTGTCGAGATTGCAGGCATGAGCCACCATGCCCGGCCTGGCAAAAACTTTAACTCTGATTAATATCAAATACTGATAAGATTTTGGAGCAGCCTGAACTCTCAAATCTGGTTGATAGAAGCATAAACCGGTACAGGAACTTTGGAAACCATGTTAGCATTAGCTAACAAAGCTAATAATATGCCTAGTCTACTATTCAGCAATTTTATTTATAGAGATGCTCATGTACAGAAGCACAGTAATGCATGTAAGAGAGATGTTTATATCACTGTTGTCTGTAATGTTAAAAAAAAGATTGAGGGAAAAACTAACGTTCATTTTCTCAACTCTAGAATGGATAAATTGTGCTTCAATTTAACACTATACAGCTATGAAAATAAGTGAACTTCAGCTACTTGAAAATACATGAAGCCTGTTTTAGAATGTGTGTGGAAGTCCAAGGGGGGGCAGTAATATCCAAAACATGTATTAAAGAACAAAGGAGTTCCAGCAAGATGGTGATGGCATAGGTGGGACCCTGAGATTCTCTGAAAGTGAATTCCCAAAAAGACTCTTACTTTCCTTCCCCCACCCTCCTGCCCACCACCAGCTGCACCGATTTGAGGCCTGGAGACCCTTGGACCCATGCAAGGCTGGCTATTGAGACCTCTTGGCTGCTACTGCTCCACTATAGGTGGCCCCGAGCCCCAGCCATGTGGAAGTCCCAGCTCCCTCCCTGGCTACAATGTCTCACCTGGTGGCCCTTGGATACTGCCTTGTGAGATCTGGGTTCCCTTGCTGGCTGCACTGATCTTCCCAGCACTCGGCCACTGCCAGCTCTCTCCCTGACTGGGAGCCCAATCCAGCGGGCCTGGTGTTCACTCCTCAGAGTTCCAGTTCCCTGCCCTGGTTCTGGGCCACCACCCAGTCCTATTTTGGAACATCATCACCCAGGGAGGCTCTGGGTGCTCGCCCCTTAGAGATATCAGCTCCATTTCTGGCTGAAGTGACCTGTGTGGGGTCTAAAGCCGCTGTCATTGCTCACCACCTGTCCTTTGGAGCTCTGGTCCCCACTCTGGCTGAGGCACCCAGCATAGGACCCCATGGTTGTGTAAGGGAACAGTATATCTTAAGGAGGTGCTGGTCAGCTGCTCTCAGCTCTCAACTCCAGAAGAGGGAACTCCCAGATCCCTCCTCCAATCCAGACCACTGGCAGCACACCAGATACCATGCACAGCTATGCACCTCACCCGTGGGGCTATGACACTCCACCACAGCCCATCATAGCCCCCGGGGTGAGTGGAGAGAAAGAACGGGTGGAGAGAAAGGATCCTTGAAAGAGGAGCTGCCCACTTTGGCCATTTTCCAGGCAGAGATTTGCATTGCCCCGCCCACCTATGAGCAGCCTCTACCTTGGTTTCTAAGGTAACATCACTAAACAGGAGACAAAAGCCTCCCCCCCACGGTGAATCAGATACAGACAACTCAGGTTGGATGCAGGCCTCTCAGGCAGTAAGCCAAGGGAACCAACTCAAGCTTGGAATAAATTTATCTGCCTGCAATGAAAGCAAAGGGGAGAGGCTAGAGATTAGAGCTGAAGAGACTTTAGATACTCAGGAAAGATTCCAGAGCTAGTCTGGTTTCTTATTTTGATTTCTGATTTTATTGTCTTAACTGTTTGCTTTGTTCACTTTTGTTTGCTTTTTGACTTAGACTACCTGTTTGTGTTAGGGAAAAATGCATCAAAAGGCATGATTTTATTGGACTATCTTTGTGTGATTACTGGTATGCTTTAGGGAATTTTGTTTGTGTGTCTGTTTTTACTCCTTTCTGGCCTTGTGTCTCTTTTTTACTCATTAGTTGGTATGTATATCTTTTTTCCCTCTCACTATTCTCTCTCTCTAACTTCCTACTGACTGCTCCTTATTCCATTATTTTCCTTTTTTGTACTTCCTTTTGTTCCAGGGAGCAAACCTAAACCCTGCTGCACAGACAGATTGTAAGGCAGTGGGAAACGGGTTCCAGTGTGCCCATACACTTGTTGGTGGATACAGGGATCTGCAGATAGATTCTGAATCACAACTTCTCCCTCAATTAAACCTCAAAACTGCAAAAAGTACAGCCCCCAACACACAGTCCAGCTCCAAAAGTGAACAAAGCCAGAGGACCCTCATAAGGAAGAACAGAAGATTGAACAAAAGAAGTAAAAGCAACCTCACCTTCCCTGAAAAACAGAATTAAAGAAGGGGAGGGAAAGGGGGAGAGAGAAAAATCTACACAAGTGAAGAAAAACCAAAAGAAGAACATGTGTCTCTGCCAGACCCCTGGGAGAGCAGACGCTGAGAAAACTGACTTCAGAATGCAAACAATAAAGAGCCCCAGAATGACTGGTCTCAAACTACAAACCTAGATATCAAGACATTAATGGAGAGATTAAAAAGAATTGAGGAGAGACAAGAAGAAACTAGGAAGGAGTTGATAACTGAGATGACAGTAATAAAGAATACTGTGAATGAAATGAATAACACACTGATAAGCATGGAAAGCAGAATTACCCAAGCAGAAGAAAGATCTCAGAGCTTGAGGACCAAAATATAGAACTAACCCAAACTCTCAAAAACATAGAAAAGAAGCTTAAAAAGACAGAACAAAACCTTCAACAGATGAGCGATTACTTAAAGAGACCAAATCCAAGAGTAATTGGACTTCCTGCAAAAGAAAGAGAGACAGAGGCCACCCTGGAACAAACATTTCATGAAATGATTGAAGCAAACTTTCCTCATCTCATCGGTGATGTGAAAATTCAAACACAAGAGATTCAGAGAACCCCTGCAAGACAACAAATGAAAAGACCAACTCCCAGACACATAATAATTCATCTAAACAAAGTAGGTACAAAAGAAAAAATCCTAAAGGCAGCAAGAGAAAAAGGCCAGATCACCTACCATGGAAGACCAATAAGAATAGCAGTAGTTTTATCTACAGAAACCTCGCAGGCTAGGAGAGCCTGGAACCCTATCTTCAAAGTTCTCAAAGATAAACAATTTCAATCAAGAATAGCCTACCTAGCCAAGCTAAGCCTCATCAGTGAGGGAGAATTAAAATCTTTCCCAGACATCCAATCCCTAAGAACTTACACTGCCACCAGTCCACCTCTACGAGAAACACTTAAGAAAGTACTAACCACAGAAGAAAAGGAAAAAAGAATAACAACGTTCTTCACAAGAGTACAGGACAAAGAGTAAAACACCATGAACCAACCCCCAATCCAAAAGAAAGACAACAAACAGAGAGGAACAACAACAACTCAATATGATAGGGATCAATTCTCACATTTCAATAATTAGCCTGAATGTGAATGAACTAATGCATGACTGAAAAGACATAGAATGGAAAAATGGATAAAATATCACCAGGAAACAATAGATAGCCTTCAAGAGACCCATCTCACTAGAAAGAACACTCACAGACTCAAAGTAAGAGGATGGGAAACAAATTTTCAGGTGAGTGGAACACAGAAGAAAGGAGGAGTTGTAATCCTAATTTCAGACAAAATACCATTTAAGCTGTCAAAAATATAAAAGATACAGAAGGTCACTACATAATGATAAAAGGTTCACTCCATCAACAAGAAATATCTATCCTAAACATATATGCACCCAACATAGGAGTGCCAACATTCATAAAGCAGCTTCTGGGAAAACTCAAAAAAGATATTGACTCTAACACTATCATAGCTGGGGACTTTAATCCTCCACTCACAACCCTAGACAGATCATCAGGATGAAAATCAGCAAGGAGATCCAGAACCTCCATGTGACTCTGGACCAAATGGACTTAACAGATACTTACAGAACACTCCACCCAAAAATCACAGAATATACATTCTACTCATCATCGCATGGAACATACTCTAAGATTGACCAGATACTTGGCCATAAATCAAGCATAAACAAACTTCAAAAGATCAAAATTTTGTCATGCACCTTCTCAGACCACAGTGGAATAAAAATAAACATCAACACCAACAAGCTTCCCCCCAAACTCATACAGCATCATACAGTGTCCAAAGACATGGACACTAAATAGTATGATGCTAAATAACTCCTGGGCAATGATGAAATCAAAACAGAGATTAAAAGATACCTGAAAACAAATGAAAATGAAGAAATATCTTAACCAAATCTCTGGGATGCCATGAAAGCTGTAGTAAGAGTAGAATTCATATCTCTACAAAAACACATGAAGAAAATGGAAGGATCACAAATTAACAACCTAACAAGTCACCTTAGGAAGCTGGAAAAGCAAGACTACCAAAACCCTAACTTCAGCAGAAGAATCCAGGTCACCAAAATAAAAGCCCAAATCCGGGACATAGAAGACAAAAAGATAATACAAAAAATCAATGAAACAAAAAACTGGTTCTTTGAAAGGATAAACAAGATCAATGGTCCCCTAGCTAGACTGACCAATAAAAATAAGAGAAAAAGCCCAAATAAATACAATCAGAAACACAAAAGATGAAGTCACATCTGACCCTGAAGAAATACAAAAGATCATTAGAGACTACTATGTACACTTGTATGGAAACAAACTTGAAAACCTTAAGGAAATGGAGGACTTTCTGACATTGCACGACTTGCCTAGGTTGAAACAAGAAGAAATCGAGACCCTAAATAGACCAATAACAATCAAGGAAATTGACTACATAATAAGAAAACTACCTACAAAAAAACAAAAACAAAAACAAAAACCCTGGACCAGATGGCTTTCCAGCAGAATTCTATACGACATTTAAGGAGGAGCTGATATCAATCCTATTGAAAGTATTCTAGGTGATTGAGAAAGATGGAACCCTCCCCAAATCATTCTATGAAGCTAACATCACATTGATACCCAAGCCAGGTAAAGACCCAACAAAGAAAGAGAACTACAGGCCAATATTGTTGATGAACATAGATGCCAAAATTCTCAACAAGATCCTAGCACACCAGATTCAGCAACACATCTTAAAAATCATCCATCATGACCAAGTAGGCTTCATCCCTGGGATGCAAGTCTGGTTCAACATTCGTAAGACAATAAATGTAATTAAATACATCAACAGACATCAAAACAAAAACCACATGATTATATCATTAGATGCAGAAAAAGTTTTTGATAAAATCCAGCATCGATTCTTGATAAAAACCCTCGAACATCTAGGCATACATGGAACATACCTCAAAATAGTAAAAGCCATCTACGAGAAACCCACAGCTAGCATACTCCTAAACAGACAAAAATTGGAACCATTTCCCCTGAAAACTGGAACAAGACAAGGATGCCCACTCTCTCCTCTCCTGTTCAATTTAGTATTGGAAGTCATGGCTAGAGCGATCAGAAAACAGAAGGTGATCAGGGGTATCCAAATAGGAAAAGAGGAAGTCAAGTTATCTCTCTTTGCAGATGACATGATTGTGTTCCTAGAAAACCTAAGAGAATGTCAAAAGCCTCCTTGCAATGATAAAGGACTTTGGCAAAGTCTCAGGGTATAAAATATATGTGTAAAAGACAATCACATTTCTTCACACCAATAATAAACAAACAGAAACCCAAATAAAAAGCACAAGCTGGGCTCAGTGGCTCAGCCTGTAATCCCGTGCTTTGTGAGGCTGAGGTGGGTCAATTGCCTGAGCCCACGGGCTCGAGACCCACCTAGGCAACTTGGTGAGACCTCATCTCTACAATAAATCAAAAAATCAGTCGGGTGTGGTAGCGCGTGCCTGTAATTCTGGCTACTTGGAAGGCTGAGGCAGAAGAATTGCCGGAGCCCAGCAGGTTGAGGCTGCAGTGGCCAGGAGTAGCCACTGCACTCCAGTCTGGGTGACAGAATGAGACTCCAACTCAAAAAAAAAAAAAAAAGCACAATTCCATTCACAATAGCCACAAAAAAAAATGAAACAACTTGGGATCTTCCTAACCAGAGATGTGAAAGAACTTTACAATGAAAGCTACAAAACACTGCTCAAAGAAATCAAAGATGACACAAACAGGTGGAAAAATATCCCATGCTCATGGATTGGAAGACTCAACATTGTGAAGATGTCCATCTTCCCTAAGGCAATCTACAGATTTAATGCAATACCCATCAAATTACCAGGAACATTCTTCTCAGATCTAGAAAAACAATACAGGAATTCATATGGAAACACAAACGACCAAGAATAGTCAGAACAATTCTCAGCAAAAAAAAACAAAAAACAAAACTACAACAAAAAAAGCAGGAGATATCGTATTACCAGACTTCAAACTTTACTATAAAGCTACAATAATCAAAACAACTTGGTATTGGTAAAGGAACAGGCATATAGACCAATGAAATAGAATTGAGATTCCAGAAGCAAAACTTCAATTTCTCAACCAACTCATCTTCAACAAAGCCTCCACCACCTTGCACTGGGGAGAGAAGAACCTATTCAGTAAATGGTGCTGGGAAAACTGGCTGACCACATGCAGAAGATTGAAACAGGACCCCTATCTATCCCCATGCACAAAGGTTAACTCCAAATGGAGACCTAAATGTAAAACCTCAAACCATAAGAACCTTAGAAAATGCAGGACACACCCTTATGGAAATTGGAACTAGCATCCAATTCCTGAACAAAACCCGAAACGCACGGGCCATAAGAGATAAGACAGACAAGTGGGACCTCATTAAACTGACAAACTTCTACAAAGCCAACGAAACCATCAAGAGAGCAGGGAGACAGCCCACAGACTGGGAAAAAGTATTTGCCAGTTCCAGGTCTGACAAAGGCTTAACGTCTAGGTTCTACAAGGAACTCAAATGTGCTGAAGAGAAAAAAACAAACCCCATTATAAAGTGGGCAAAAGATATAAACAGAAACTTCTCAAAAGAAGACATCTGAGTGGCCAACAGACACATGAAGAAATGTTCAACCTCACTAATCATCAAGGAGATGCAAATTAAAACTACACTGAGATACCATCTAACTCCAGTCAGAATGGCCATTATCAATAACTCAAAAAATAACAGATGCTGCAGGGATGTGGTGAAAAGGGAACTCTTCTACACTGTTGGTGGGAGTGTAAACTAGTGCAGCCTCTGTGGAAAGCAGTGTGGTGATTCCTAAAAGCTCTAAAAATCGACCTTCCATATGACCCCGCAATCCCCCTTCTGGGAATACAACCCTGAAGAACTGAAATCATTCTATATAAAAGATACCTGCACACATATGTTTATTGCAGCATTGTTCACAATAACAAGAACCTGGAACCAACCATACTGTCCATCAACGGAGGTCTGGATTTAAAAAAGTGGTACATATACATGATGGAATAATACACAGCCATAAAAAAGAACAAAATCATGAATTTCGTAGCAACCTGGATGGAACTAGAGTCTATAATACTGAGTGATCTCTCACAGAAACAAAGATC
>NW_007024223.1:11427-63656 GCF_000164805.1 Carlito syrichta
ACCTTGAACATCTATCATAATACTATAAGAAAAAGATTGACAGTGGCGGGAAACTATGGGCAGGGTAAGGAGGGGAAGGGAGGTGGGATTAACGGTGGTCAATATCTGTCTGGGGATGGGGAGACACCCCTTATCAACAAGGG
Organism: Carlito syrichta; assembly: GCF_000164805.1. NCBI lineage: Eukaryota > Metazoa > Chordata > Mammalia > Primates > Tarsiidae > Carlito > Carlito syrichta. Next base: position 11,571 of record NW_007024223.1, read on the forward strand.
TGCCTGAACAATGCATATTCGTATACCTAACCCTTAACTGTACCTCACAATTTTAAAATAAAAAATGTTTTAAAAAATGACTTGTAGCATGTTAAACACATTACTTCAACCTAGAAGCCTATGTATAAAAGTATATGATAAAAGCTGAGATGCTTGCTTTAAAGGACAGGCAGTGTGGGAAGTCCAGAGACTCTTATGTAAAAGCCCCACCACTCCCCCTCACTGTGTCCCCTAAAGCACCTGTTTAGAACCTTAGTCCTTCAAATAATACTCCCCCCTAGGTGGGGAACAGATACAAATTTCAAATGGTTGTGAGAAAAAAAAACTGAGGAACAACACAAATAAATCTCACATGCAGGGTAGCAGTCACAGGGCACCCCTTCTTACTGTGCAATCTTGTCACTACGAGAGATGGTGAGCAGTCGCTTCCCCTGCAGCACTCCATTCCACATCTGGATGCTTGCATTGGACCACACTGGAATCATCTCTCACTAGACTAAATTTTGGTCCATAACTGTCCTCTTGCTTTACAATTGGGATGCCTATTTGCTGGTTCTAAGAGAAAAAAGGGTTAACACCTCACAGGGTATAGCCCATCTATTTGACTTATTGAAAAACACATATAACAATACCCTATAGAGGTAATATAGTTTATGCACATATATGCATATGTTTACACTGTGTATACAAAATACACATACAAAATAAGTAAATAATTGGACAGGAAGGATATAATAATACTAACCAAGTTTACAAATGTGGTCTCCTTAGGGGTTGGAGAGAAAGGGGTTTCCATTTTAATTGAAATGAGCTCAATTCCAGCACTTTGGGAGGCTGAGGAAAGTGGATTGCCAGGCTGAGGCAAATGGATTGCCAGCATGGGCAACTTGCTGAGACCCCATCTCTATGATAAATAAAAACAATAAGCTGGGCATGGTAGTGCATGCCCATAGTTCTGACTACTTAGGAGGCTGAGACACAAGGATTGCTGGAGCCCAGCAGGTTGATACTGGGGTGGCCATGGGTGTGCCACTGCACTCCAGCCTGGGTGACAGGGTGAGACTCCAATTAAAAAAAAAGTAATCCAGTACTACAGAATGCTAACATTTGCTAATTCTGGGTGATGGATCCCTGGACATTTGGTGTTTTCTCCCCTGTATTTGTAAAATTTCAAAAATAAGTCTTGATGGATATGTGGCAGAGAGGGACTGATAACAGTTAAAAGTATTCCTTTTGGAAATCAGTCATCAAGCTCCAAAAACCTGCTAGACAGTTTTTGTGTGAGAAAACCAAATAGCCAAAGCTGGCTACCCTGGAGATGCAAGAGAGTAACCAATTCACAACCTTAACACAAATCCTCTCTTTGTGAAGTTATCGGTTTGCAACCCCTGCTTGTTATGCATATCCGGGAAATGAGACCAACTGTTCTTTGAAAATCTGGTTTTGCTGAGTACAACCTTGTAAATTCCAAAGAAAATGTATAGTCACACAACCCGACCCCCTCCCTTACCTAAGCTAAGGTATAAGACCCCTCTCCTTCCTCCCTGGGGTGCTCATTCTGGGAGCATTAGCCCGCTGAGTCACACTGGTGCTAATAAAACTGCTACTTCCTAAAATAGCCTTGGTGTCATGGCCTCTCTGTATTCCCGCAGCAGATACAGAGATAAATCCATGGGAAGCATGCTAAAGTATCCATAGTGATTACCTCTAAGTTATATGACTATGGGTGACTTTGATTTTCTTTCTTATATTTTAAAAATGCTTAGCAATTTTCCACAGTGAGTATGCCTGTTGCTTTTATAACCAGCAAAATAATATATTCAAACATCCTATTTAGAATAGATCATGCTCAAGCTTGGGAGATAGTATGTAGACACAAATTACTAAAAACCAAAAGCACTAATCTCATATGCAAAGAAGGACAGAACAAAATGCAATCATAATAGTGGTCTTGCTTGTCTTAAGTGTCTACCTGCTTCTGAAATTTCAGCCAAACATTTTATACATTCAGTAAATTATAATTCATCAGAAATTATATTCATCAGAAATTATGGAGGATTGTATACATCTCAGATTTAGCGATAGTTATTATCCAAATGTAAATACAGATATGATTTTGATCTACTCACACTCCATTCTAATTTCTTGGTTAATTAGAATCAATTTTTTATTTATCAAAATTTTCTAATTAAATTATTAATGGGAAAAAAGCAAAATCAATGCCTTATCAAGGATGACATTTTAAAAAAAGAGTAAAGGCTCTTAATCTAGGCTTGTTTGTCCTTTTATCTGTAACTATATAAAGATGAGTTTCTTGAGAAGCTGTCAACGGATGAGTTCTAGTCTCATATCTTCCAGCGTTGGCTCATGTGGTGAGAAGATCCTGGCATCTCCACAGAGAGTAAGAGGTGCTGATGTACAGGTGAAACTGGACGTTCTCCTTCAACTTAAAGCCCCCTCTTTTTGATTTCTGAAAGATTGATGTTTTTGAACACTTTTGTTACTGAAAAGAAAAAAATAGCAAAAGTAGCATTTAAAGTTGTATACAGTCAAAATTCAGTCTATCATAATTTAAAATGACGTTCAGAGGCCAATATTTTCAACAGGAGAAATATAAGTCTAAAGTAGCATATTCATTTTACACTTTTATGGTAATTAAACACTTCTTGTCCACTCAGTAATGGACATGCCACTGAAACAAGAGTAGCCTTTCCTTCTCCTCAATCACGACTTCAGAACAGAAATACCACAAATAAGAGATGACTGGGTAAGAAAACACCATTCCAATATAGGAATAGATCTTTCTAGGTGCCATGGCCAGAATAAAAATGACCATCTCTACCAGGCAGTTTAGGAAGTTCTATTTACATCCATACTTCACAAAACAAAATCACAGTCTTAAACACAAACTTGAAACTTATGGCCATGTTATGCACATGTATGTACACATGTATGTATGTATGTGTGTATTTTATAATTTAGTCAACTCTATTTTGTAGCTTGAGCATCATGGGAGAATGGGATCTAGGCTTATTTTTACTGATAAAGTTATTATTTTGAGAATTTTTCAGTTATTCCAGAAACAATGAAAGTTTGCAATATTTTCTAAGAGGAGAAGAACAGTTTGTCTTGTTTTTGTTTTTGTTTTTTAAGTCGAATTTATTGAGAGGACAGAACATCTCCCACAGTGAAAGGGACCCGAGGGAGTTGCACAACAGTTTTTAAAGACATGTTTTTAAAATCTATTTTCTTGATAAACTTGCTTTAAGTAAAACTGAAGTTGTGTATAAAGAAATCTAAGCAAGGATATTTGAGATATTATTTCTACATGGCAGTCATTTAATGCAAGGCCACGATCACTCATGTATTCCCCATTAATACATTCGGTTCCTGTGGAAACACTTATCACCTTGGCATCTTTAGCATTTGTGCCTGAAAATGCAAAGAAAGATTATTTTCCATAATTAATAGTAATGTTTGCCCAACTGTGCATCTGGGGTCTGACACACAGTCTCATTGACTCAATCTCTGTATATATTCTTACCACCTAATTTCTAACTGGGCAAACGTATGCACTGCATATAAGCTCTTACTTAGGACTGACTTTCTGACATTTCTCAGGAGCTAAGTTTTCTTCCTAGTTAATATGTAGATTTTAAACTCAAGGCAGTCATTTTCTTCAGAACACAGTATAAGTATTTGCCCAAACCACTGGCACACAGACAGGAAACACGATGTAAAGGCAGACTAACTGATCTGGTAATTACTCTTGACTACAGATAGCAAAGTATTTGAGAGGATGGGGGGATGGCTCAACGGCACCCCGAGGAATAAGGAGGAAAAGTGAACTGACTCCGTCTGTCGTTAGTCATCTGTACTGGCAGTGAAATCATAAGCAGCAGTGAGCTTTTTTTTTTTTTTTAGGTCTCCTGTATAATCTTTATTACAATAATCAAAATGACACATACCTAAAAAAAAAAAAGAACATATGACCTATAAAAGAAGATCACTATAAACATCCTTCCATATGTTACTCAATAGTATATGGTCATCATATACCTACATTCTTGGGTAAGATAGAATAGATTAACACTCATGGCAACATAACAATTTATTGTGTGGACAGCAAATGTTATACTTTATAAACAATTCTGTTCATTAAAACAGACAAATTCACATAGCCTCAATAAACCTTCAAATTTCACTGTATGCAAAACCAGTGTGCAAATATTCAAGTATTTCTGTTCTTCTGATAGCGTGATCCATGTGCAAACAGATTTCTTCAGTTTTAAAAGGTGAATCTGATTATTTACTAAACATAAACTTATAATATTTACACTTTAAGAGAGTAAATATCTTTGCTCTGATGTCTATGAAAATATCTCTTTATATTATATCAAATTACACTTATGGCTTGTAAGTATTGATAGTATGAAGATGCATCAAGATATAGTGTTCTGGCCTCATTTTCTCATTCTAAAACTCTCAATGATTCTTTGTCATCTATTTCCAAAGAAAAATGTTATCCTGCGCACTCACCTCACTCCGAACTTACAATAATGCTTACTGTGAGCCACAAAAAACCTCTTCACCTTGATCTTTTAAAGGAGATTGCATATCAGTGTTCTTCATCCTCCATGAAAAACATGAGATGAGTGCTGATGACCTACTATGCAAGGACATTTCACAGCTCTAAAGTGCCAACAGCTGACCCCATGTCTTTACATAAACACTCAGTGTTTATGTAAAAGCAGTGAGCTTTGAGAGGGGTCACTCTGTATCAATTCTGTAAGGACACGGACCAGAGACACGACGCAAAGGCTCTGACTGCCACCTGATGGCAGACTTGCACTCACTCAGTAAACTAATGGCGTGCATAACAGGTGGCAGGGATGTTAGATACATCATCTTCACTGCATTCCCCCACGTTCTCTGAGGCTCAGGGTACCGTCTCCACTAAGGTATGGGGAAACTAAGGTATGGGGATGGGGGCCCCTTGGGGAGGGAGCTCATGACCTGCCCAAGGCCATGCAGCCAATGAGAGCTTCTGAGCGTGCTGTCTGATATCAGAATATGTGCCAGCGCACACAGTACTGGCCTCAGTTGTACATTTTGGCTTTGAGCAAATGGTCTCAAGTGAAATACACTCCAAGATGTAAAATGTGCCCACGTAATCTTCTTCTAGGTGTTTTTAAAAACTGAATGGAAGAACGTGACCAGTTCACTCCCTTGTGCTGCTGGAGGTTGCATAGAATCTTACCCAGGGAATGACATAATGGATCTCTTTAAGTGGTTGACATGCTCACCTTTGGGGAACGTAAAATGTAACAGTAAAGAGAGAGCAGAAGATGGAGGAAAATACAACTGTCAAACATTAGAATAAAAACTAAAGGCCACGCTGGGTGCAGTGACTCAACCTGTCATCCCAGCACTTTGAGAGGCTGAGGTGAAAGGATGGCCTGAACCTGTGGGTGAGAGACCAGTCTGGCCAACTTGGTGAGCTCTCGTCTCTACAATAAGTCACAGAAACCAGCTGGGCACGGTGCTGTGCGTCTGTAGTTCCAGCTACTTGGAACGCGAGGCAGAAGGACAACCTGAGCCCAGCAGGTCGAGGCTGTGGTGGCCTTGGTCATGCCACTGCACTCTAGCATGGGTGACAAGAGGGGGACTCCAACTCAAAAAGAAAAGAAAAACTAAACCCAAACTGCTGCTGAAGGTACTTTCTCCTGCCCAGCACACCCTTAACTGTGCCAAAGTAAACATATGGCAAAAAAAGCTGTCATTGTCAGAGCACTTATGCTTATGAGGGCAGCAAGTGGGGGTGGGGGGTTCAATGCAGAGGGATGAGAGAATCAAGCCCTTTCCATGACTCAGAGAGGTGAGCCCCTCAAGCGGAAGGGGCAAACTGGTCACCCTCACAGAAAACTAGGAACTCTTCCTGGCTGGCAGGTGCACAGACAACCATTCCCAACTCCCTCCCTCTTTGGCCTCTAAGACGTCCTTCCTATGCCCAGCAGTCCAGGTTGGGCTGAGCAGATGCCAGGTGTCGAGAGGGTCCACAGGATGGTGGCCTTCTCCCTGAGTCCTGCCCTACCCCAGGGGCTTGACACTGACTGTGGATGTGGCTCCCATTTTCAAGGCATGACCTACTGCTGCATGCTTTCACTCCTGTGGTATGGAGATAAGACAGGGGTCCCTTTCACTGCGAGGAACCACTACATGCATTTAACAGGGTTGCTTCTGCCATCCTAAATTGTGCTTTCCCAGGGATTTTCTACTCTTGCTAGAGTTTTCTCCCTCCCCCATAAAAATCACATGGAAACATATGTAGCAGCATTAACATTAGTTGCTACATCAGACAGGTCTTAGTTTCAAATACAGCAAGAGTCAGTAAGTCTCTTGTTTTCCAGAGCAGATTGAGGTCATTCTCATGACAAAGATGATAGGAATCCAATATTAAAGCAATCGCTTTCTCCAACTCAAACAAACTTAGGTGAAAAAAGATGAACATTTAGAAGGAAAAAAGGTTTGTAAATGCAGTCCCTACACTTGATATGATAGACATTTTGAAGAAAAAATAAAGAGGAAACCATCTCCTGTTGGTGTGTTGCAATGTCTTTCTAGACTGAGAGCATTTCACATGTGTTAAACATGAAGACAGGTGACACTGGACACCAACATGCTTACCTTTCATCATGACAACTCTGGTCAGCACTCTCCTGTGAGTGTGTGGGGAGGAGAAGTTGTCAGTCAAGTCCCCAAACTTACCCAGGACCAGGCACAAGACAGCATCTGCCAACACCTGAGTGGGGAACACAGAGGCGGGTCAGGGCCGGCATGCATCCCACAGGACTGAGCTCTCTGGATGTCCACATGCATCCTGCCTTACAGAGTGACACTCATCGCCTGCCTCTCACCAGGTATCCCTGGCAAATGTGTGTGTAGATGTGTGTGTGTGTGTGTGTGTGTGTGTGTGTGTGTACGTGTGTCCACCAAAACATTCTTTGGAAATGCCTTTCAGGATCCTATGAGGCTCTGGGTGTGTGTCCCGTGGCATGCCTCTGTAGGAGCCAGTGTTCATGGATTGTGAGGCCCACCCATGGGCAGCTTCTCTGACCATCACAACGACCAGCCCTGACCTCAGGAGGAAAACGAGGCGCCTGGAGGTGAGAGTGCTGGCTCGGGGCTGCCTGCCCCACCTGCCCCCACCAGGTGTGCTCCTGCCTGCCCCCGTCGCCCGTGACCTTGATGCTTTCTGCAGCCACAGTACTTGCGGCCGAAGCGAATGGGCTCCTCTTCTGCCCGCCCTCGCCTACACTTGTGCTGCAGCTCAGCTCCAGGGCCCATGAGGCAGGAAGCACACACTCAGGCGGTAACAGGCAGCCCTAGGCCCAAGAAAAGGACCATCTGAAGGCATGGTCAAATGAAAGAACCACCCTCTCAACGGCTCAGAGAAGTTGGAAGTTTCTCAGTCATTACAGCCTCCACACACAAATGAGCCTGGGCTCACTTGTTTGGAACTGAACGCTGATCATCATTCACTGATGCCTGACACTGTGGGGAAGGTGGTTAAAGTATCATCTGGCACACGATCAGATCAAATGGCCCTGTGCTGAAGGCAGTGTTTCTCAGAAGCAAACATCTTGTCAGATTTCGAACATGGCCTTAGGTTTATGGCTACAATTTACTTTGGCTATAATGAACCCACAGTGTTCTGAGAAGCATTATCTGCTGGAGGGTGGGGGTTAAGATTTTGACCCCTGTCCCACCAATCTCATTCTTGTCTGGACAGTCAAATGGCCACTAGGCAAACCCAGTGACCACAGGTTGGCCCTTATTAAAATACTTCCAAAATGAACAGAATAGCCACTCATCCTAAATTATGCCTGACTTGGAGAAAATATAGTCGTCAGGACATTTCCCTCCAATGAGCCCCTGAGAACAATGTTTAAGACAGGACGTGTAGCAGGGACAGAGGGCATCTGGCAGCAGGAGTCCCCACATCCTGGAGCAGGGAATCTGTGATGTAGGTGAGACTGACACAAGGAGTGAGATGTAGACAGAAACACAGGATGCGTGACAGCACAGTGGCCAGGGCACCAGAGATAAGCAGCAGTGCATTCAAACTTACATAAGCCTAAAAGTACTAAGAAAGTTAAGGATAGACTAGAGGAGATGCAAATTTTTATTTCTCTAGGCACAATGACTCATGTCTGTAGTCCCAGCACTATGGTGGTCTGAAGTGAGAGGACTTCTTGAGTCCAGGAGTGCAAGACAATCCTGGGCAACATAGAGAGACCTCCATCTCCACAAAAATTTAAAAAATTAGCTGGGCATGGTGGCACATGGCAGTAGTCTTAGCTACTTGGAAGGCTGAGATGGGAGAATTACTTCTGCTCAGAAGGAGGTTGAGGCTGTAATGAAGTATGCTCACATCACTGTACTCCAGTCAGGGATTGGTTTTTTTTTTTTTTAGTCGGAGTTTCACTTTGTCGCCCAGACTGGAGTGCAGTGGCCACTCCTGGCCACCGCAACCTCAACCTGCCGGGCTCCAGCCATCCTTCCGCCTCAGTCTTCCAAGTAGCTGGAACTACAGGCGCGCGCTACCACGCCTGGCTAATTTTTGATTTATTGTGGAGATGAGGTCTCGCCAAGTTGCCCAGGTGGGTCTCGAACCCGCGGGCTCAGGCAATTCATTCACCTCAGCCTCCCAAAGCGCAGGATTACAGGCTGAGCCATCGAGCCTGGCTTGGAAAGTTCTTGACAAATCATAAGTGCTTCAACAAAGGTTCAAGGTGCTAGAATAATTTAGCATAGTAGTAGTGATGGCAGTAGACATTCATTGGTCCCAGATCACTTCTCAGTTTAGGTGTTCAGTTTGCACAGTCCAGATTCCAATGAGCTGGTCTGATGTCTGGTATGCTAGAGGAAGATTTCACAGACTCAAACTGTCATTCAATTATTTCAAACTGATAAGACTATTAGCACTGACTTGATTTTAACAGGAAAAATAAATTTTTGTTACTGGCCAAGGTCATCAAAGCACAGCTTTTCAGGCCCAAGTATATAATCATTGTCTAATGTGCTCCTGTTTTTGACTTTTAGCGCTAAACCAGATTGGGATTATTTGTCAATCACATTATAGAGAGATCTCCTCAACTTAAACTTTAAGTAATTCCACATTGTAGCAGATAATTTTATGAGTCAGCAGTATAGTCATTTAATGATTGCTACACTCATTTTCTCATTGTTTTATTACCACATATAATCCATAGACAAAATTTTGTCTCTACGGTAGGTATATAAAGCAGCTGGAAATAGATCTTTTGTTAAATTCATCATATTTCCTGCATTCTATAGTCCCACTACAATTTCTCTATCCCGAATCTTATTTCACTGTATTATAATAACTGATTGTCAATGTCTGTCATTCAAATGGTATCTTTTCTACTTACTATCTGTGTAATCTCTCCCTCTTGTACATGGTGGTGATGACACATGTCTCTCACAGGTTTGTGCCCATGAAATGATACACAAAGTGCCCAACAGAATTATCAGATAGCTATCTTTTAAATTAATTTTTTTTTACTTTAAAGATGTGGGGTACAGTTCAGGGTTAGGTATACAAACATTGATTATGCAGTTATCCTTCTTGATGAGGTGTGTTCCTTCCTCTCCTACCAGTTTCCCTCAGCTACCAATCCCACCCTGTCCTCTGGCAGTTTCCCACTACTGTCAACCCCTTTCTTATAGTATTATGATACTAATTCAAGGGCTGCTTATGGGTGAGATCATATGGTACTCTGTTCTTTGTTTCTGTGATAGATCACTGAGTATGATGAACTTTAAAACCATCCAAGTTGCTGCAAAGTTCATATGTTTGTCCTTCTTTATGGCTGCATAATATTTCATTGTACATATTGTCACTTTTTTTTTAATCCAGTCCAGCTTTGGTGGGCAGCATGGTTGGTTCCGTGCTTTTGCTACTGTGAATAGAACTGCAACTAACATGCATGTGCAGGTATGTTTTTTTGTAGAATGATTTGAGTTCCTCCTGGTATATTTCCAAGAGGGGGATTGCTGGGAAATATGGGAGATTAATTTCTAGTTCTTTCAAAAATTTCCACGCTGTCTTCCAAAGTGGTTGCACTACTTTGCATTCCCACCAACAGTGTAGAAGCACTCCTTTTTCTCTGCATCCTTGCCTGCATCTGTTTTTTGTTTTATTAATGATGGCCATTCTTACTGGAGTTAGGTGGTATCTCAGTGTAATTTTGATTTGCATTTCTGTGATGATTAATCAGGCTGAGCATTTTTTCATGTGTCTGTTGACTGCCTGTATATCTTCTTTTGAGACGTGTCTATTCATGTCTTTTGCCCACTTTTTAAAGGGATAGTTTGTTTTTTCTTTAGGTGCATGTGAGTTTCTTGTAGATCCTAAATGTTAGGCATTTGCAGATAAACAGTTGGCATTTTCCCCCCCATTCTGTGGGCTGTCTCCTTGCTCTCTTGATGGTTTCTTTTGCTTGGCAGAAGTTTGTCAGTTTGATGAGGTCCCACTTGTCCATCTTATCTCTTATGGTATGTGCACTTGGGCTTTTGATCAGGAATTGGTTGTCAGTTCCAATTTCCATAAGGATGTCTCCTGCATTTTCTAAGATTCTTATAGTTTGAGGTTTTACGTTTAGGTCTTTGATCCACTTAGAGGTAATTTTTGTGTATGGTGATAGGTCGGGATCCTGTTTTAATCTTCTGTATGTGGTTGGTGGTGGAGGCTTTGTCAAAGATGAGTTGGTTAAGAAATTGAGGGTTTGCCTCCGGAATCTCTGTCCTGTTCCATTGGTCCAGATGGCTGTTGCTGTACCAAAACCAGACTGTTTTGATTATTGTAGCATTATAGTAAAGTTTGAAGTCTGGAAGTGTGATATCTCCTGTTTTGTTTCTTTTGATAAGCATTTTTTTGGTTATTCATGGTCATTTATGTTTCCATATGAATTTCTGAATTATCATTTTCAGGTCTGAGAAGAATGGTGTTGTTAATTTAATGGTTGTTGCATTTAATGTGTAGATTGCCTTTGGTAGGATGAACATTGTAACAATGTTGATTCTTCCAATCTGTGAGCATGGGATATTTTTCATTTGTTTGTGTCTTCTTGTATTTCTTTGAGCAGTGTTTTCTAGTTTTCATTATAAATGTCTTTCAGTTCTCTGGTTAGGAAGATGCCGAGCTTTTTCATTTTTAATGGGTGCATGTGTGGCTATCTTGAATGGGATTGTGCTTTTTATTAGATTCTCTGCTTGTTTGTTGTTAGTGTATAAGAATGCAACTGTCTTTGGCACATTTAATTTGTACTCTGAGACATTTCCAAAGTCCTTTATCAGTTCAAGCAGGTTTTTTTTTTTTTTTACAGAATCTTTTGAATTTTCAAGGTATAGGATCATATCATCAGTAAAGAGGGATAGTTTAACTTCTCTTTTTACTATTTCAATAACCTTGATTTCCTTCTCTTGTTTAATTGTCCTCGCTAGGACTTCCAACACAATGTTGAACAAGAGGGGTGAGAGTGGGCAGCCTTGTCTTGTTCCTGTTTTCAGGGGAAATATTTCTAGTTTCTGTCCACTTAGCAATGTGCTGTGACTTTATCATAGATGGCACTGTTTTCAGGTATGCTTCTTCTATACCTAGGTGTTTGAGGATTTTTATCAAGAAGGTTTGCTTGATTTTATGAAGTTTTTTCTGCATCTAATGATATAATCTTGTGGTTTTTGTTTTTACATCTGTTGATGTATATAATTATATTTATGCAATATTCATTAAATTATCAACATCATTTTTCTCAGACCAGGAAATGACAATACAGAAATTCATATGGAAACATAAACAACCATGAATAGCTAAAACAATCCTCAACAAAACAAACAAACAAACAAACAAAAGCAAAGCAGGAGGTATCATACTTCCAGACTTTAAACTTTAGTATAAAGTACCAATACCCAAACAACCTGGTATTAGTTCAAGAATAGGCATATGAACCAATGGAACAGGATAGAGATTCCAGAAGCAAAACCTCAATTTCTCAACCAACTCATCTTCATTGAAGCCTCCACCAACAACCACTGGGGAGAGGAGCACCTGTGCAGTAAATGGTGCTGGGAAAACTGGCTGACCACATACAGAAGATTACAGGACTCCTACCTATCACAATACACAAAAACCAACTCTAAATGGATCAAAGACCTAAATGTAAAACATCAAACTATAAGAACCTTAGAAAATACAGGAGACACCCTTACGGAAATTGGAACTGGCAACCGATTCCCGATCAAAACCCTAAGTGCTCATGCCGTAAGGGACAAGATGGACAAGTGGGACATCATCAAACTGAAAATATTCTGCAAAGACAAAGAATCCATCAAGAGAGTGAGGAGACAGCCCAAAGAATGGAGACAAAATATTTGCCAACTGTATTTCTGACAAAGGCCTAACATTCAGGATCTACTAGGAACTCAAACATGCCAAAAGGAAAAAAAAAGCCCCACTAAAAAGTGGGCAAAAGGCCAGGCACAATTACTCAAGCCTGTAATTCTAGCACTTTGGGAGGCTGAGACGAGAGGATTGCCCGAGCTCAGGAGTTCGAGACCAGTCTGGACAACTTGGTGAGACCTTATCTCTACAATGAATAAAAAAATTAGCTGTGTGTGGTGGTGTGCACCTGTAGTTCTAGCAACTTGGAAGGCTGAGCTGGAAGAATGACCTGAGCCCAGCAGGTCGAGGCTCCGGTGGCCATGAGCATGCCACTGCATTCCAATCTGGGTGCCAGAGTGAGACTCCAACTAAAAAAGGAAAAAATTAGCAAAAGACATGAATGAATACTTCTCAAAAGAAGATATAGGGGCAGCTAACAGACACATGAAGAAGTGCTCAGCCTCACTAATCATCAGAGAAATGCAAATAAACCAACACTAGGATACCTCCTAAACCCAGTAAGAATGGCCATCATTAATAAAACAAACAACAGCAGATGCTGGCGAGGATGTGGAAGAAAGGGAATGTGTCTACACTGCTGGTGGGAATGCAAACTAGGGCAACCTCTTTGGAAGACAGTGTGGTGGTTTCTGAAAGAACTAGACGTTGACCTTCCATAAGGCCCAGCTATCCCGCTTCTGGAAATACACCCCGAAGAACTCAAATCATTTTACAAAAAAAAGATATCTGCATGCACAAGTTTATTAAAGTACTAGTCACAACAGCAAAAACATGGAACCAACCATGCTGCCCATCAAAAATGGACTGGATAAAAAAAAATGTGGCACATAGACACAATGGAATATGTAGTCCCTGCTCTCACCTCACAGGACCAAGCTGCTCTCAGAGCTGGTTTGCTCTTTCATTGAGTATCTCACCTATAGTCGCCTACAGCAGCCACTGCTGTTTCCCTGGATTCTCTTCACTTTCCCTGTCCCAGTGTATTCTAATGGAATTATGCATGAGATCAAGATATTGTGCAAGTAAAAGGCAATATTATGTTTCTTTCCATGTAAAACTTAGATTAACTTTTGGGAGATGAAAGTCAGTGATTTCAAGATTTGGATTTTAGACCCATTTTGAGACATGTTCCCTGCTCTCTAATGCTACTGTCCTACACCCAACTCACCTCATTTGCAAAGTCTTCAGATATTCCCAACTCAGGAGCTCTTATCACTTGGTGATGTTGCTAAGTTTTTAATTCATTGAATGTGTGAATGTTCTCATGCAAATTTTAATTACTTTTCTTATATTGCAATGAAATATGTGTTAAATGTATTTTCTTGCTTACTGTTGAATGCGTTCATGTAAACACATTTCCAAATGTTCGCATTTTCTATAACTCAGAAGAAATTTAACCTGTAAAGGCATTTAGGAATGAATTATTATATTAAATATATTTTTATCGTCTTTCTTTAGATGCATTAAATCCTCCTTTATGAATGGAGTATATCAGTCTCTTTCTTACACAAGCTCTGCGTTTGGGTTTGGGTTCGGGCTGTCGGAGTTGGGATGCTAACCATTCTGTCTCTGCCTCCCACCCGCACGTTCACCCCGTTTTAGTCTGCTTTGCCTGGGGGATGCGGGAAGCGGAGCAGGGCTGGCGGGGGGGTTGGAAAGGTTGTCCTTGCAGGTCGGGGGTCTTCCCTGGAACCTCGGGATCCAGGGGGAGGAGAGAGGGGTATGGATTGTTTCAACGGGGGAGCAGAGCAGACAAGTCTAGTCTGGCGAGGGAGGAGGTCGCTGCGGGGAAGGGACGGGCAGGCGGGGGTCAGCCTGTGGGGTTCTGGGGAAAAGGTGTGGGACGGCCCAGGGTTTGGCCCTCCCCATCTGCCATCGCTTGTTCAAAGCTGAGGTCTCCCAACCCAGACCTCCTGGTTTCTGAGGTTGCTGAGCTCAAAGACCCCGTCGCTGCTGGTTCAACTTGCGTCTCCTGTCCACAGAAGCGAGAGGCTGATATTCAAGGTCGGCCACCACCTTAAAGGGCTTTCTGGTTATCCTCGCCCGGATCTGGCGAACCTGTCCCTGAGACAGACACCCGAGTGCCAAAGACCCAAACGATGCACTCCCACACAGGGCAAAACAGGATTTCCCCCATTGCATCACCGCACGAGCTTTGCTCAACGGTCCCGGTCTCCCAGCAACAACGGGTCTGCAAAAATGATCCAGACGAAACCCGATCCACTGTCTCAGCCTTCGTCTCCAGAGTGGAAAATCCATTCCTGATGATGGCGCGTCTGTGATTCTTTCTTCTTGACTGTTTTTGCTGTCTTCTTTCCCCGCAGAGGACTTCGGGAGATTATAGGGGGATAAAAGTTATTGAGCGACCGCATTTCTAGAAAGCAGGACTGAACTGCAGGCATGGGATGGGGCAGGCCTGACGAGTGGTGTACTTGCAGCCTCAGCAGCGTAAGAGATGGACAGGGTTACTGGTTACGCCAGAAAAACCGAGGCTCAGGGCAACCCCGGGGGTCCCCTCCTGCTCTCGAAGTTTTTCTGTCCTCTCAATAAATCCTGCCTTCCAAGCAAACGAACAAAAAAACAAGGCTCAGTTTGATCTGAGATGCGGGACACTTGCATTCTTGCATATAATGGAGGGGGAGAAGGATCCGTTCAAATCACTTTCCCATGTTTCCCCAGTCCTTCCACTGCTTCATAAAAACGTTTACTTCTTCTCTTTAACTCAAGCACAGTTATAGTAGTGCTTACAGTTGGTGCTTAGTATTTTGGGACTTGAAGAATACTTATAAGCCTAATCCAAATGCTGCTCATCAGTAGAAAATACATTGATATCTGTTAAAAGAAAAAGAAGGTAAGAAAAAAGGAAATATTTGATATATACTGAGATTTATGTCATATATATATAATATTACAGTATTTTGTGTAATATATTCATTAGTCGTTAGGTAAGGTCAAGTAGAGACTAGTTTATAAAACCTGTTACTGAGCCAGGCTCAGTGGCTCACCCTGTAATCCTGTGCCTTTGGGAGGCTGAGGTGAGTGGATTGCCTGAGCCCACGGGTTCGAGACCTGCCTGGGCAACTTGGCACTCCATCTCTACAATAAATAAAAAATTAGCTGGGTGTGGTAGCGCGCACCTGTAGTTCCAGCTACTTGGAAGGCTGAGGCGGAAGGATCGCCGGAGCCCAGCAGGTTGAGGCTGCGGTGACTGGGAGTGGCCACTGCACTCCAGTCTGGATGACAGAGTGAGACTCCAACTCAAAAAAACCCCCCAAAACAAAAAATCCTGTTACTGTTCCAATGTTGTAAAAGTAAGCAAGCAAGTTTGAAGGAGTGAAAGAATCAAGATTCAAGGATCACATCTGTTCAAACAAACAGCCAAACCATTACTAGAGTAATTTTCTCCATTAAGGCAAAAAATTCATAGAACTTGTTGGTTATTCGTATATAAACAAACACATTTTGGATTTAGCTCACTAAATATAGATAACGTCCACAATGTGATTTTCACTGGTCTATGAAGATGGGAAATCAAACATTTTGAAAACAATAATTAGATAAATGCCAGTCCAAGGTTAATGAAGTAATCCATTTGATTTCACATCAGTCTGATAAAATAAGATAAAATATAGTATTTTAATTTATATGCAGCATGTTTCAGAGATAAACACTTTTATGTCAAGGTTATACTGAAATGGCTCAGTATCTAGATGAAAAATCAAATAAAAAGTAATTGAGTTGTGAGAATATGTGATCTGCAGAAGAACACACAAATAACTTATTGATTTATTGAAAAATATATAGTATATGTAATAGAATTTGTGACATCACAAAGCAGAAATGCGGTCATTTATTGCAAAACCTAGGTACAATTTACTGCTTTGGCTAGGAAATTGATCTGCTCTATTTTTTTTAAGTGAGAAAGCAGGATTTATTGAGAGGACAGAAAATCTCCCACAGTGGGAGAGGAGATCTGTACTATTTTTAAGATTCTCTTTAAGTGTTGTGATTTTTAATATTACTGTGAAAGCACTGTTTATATCATTGTACCATCCCTAAGCACAGAAGAATCCCTAAGATATTTCAGCTATTTAATAAAATTATTTCCCCCATATTAGTTATTAAAGCATGAGGCAATGAATATTTAAAGGGATTCCAGGGGACTTTGCAGTATTGCAGCCAGGAGATTAGCTTTGCAAATATCTTTGCCAGTAACACTGAGTTTCTGAATTGGACTCCAAACGCCCAACCTCCTCAACCTGTAAGATCATTTAATTCGTGTGTTGTAAAACCAATAAATGAAATGTAATCTATTAGTTATTTTTGAGGGCATGCATATTCATTAATATACAACTAATAGAAGCAGAACATTTTAAAAAATGTTCAGACTTGGTGACGTTATAGGAATAAAAGATTTATTCATTTGGGAAACAGAATGCTTGCAAATAGCACAGAAATGTAAAATAAATGTTGATATTTTGTTTTGCAAATTATAAAGTCATCATGTCCAAAGCACATTTTACAGAACAGAACTGTTTGTCACAATCATCGGACAAACTTTATTTGGCAAGTGTTAGTCAAAAGAGACAAACAACACATTTAAACAAAGAACAAACCAAAAAGATGTATATATGTATGACTGATTACAGCAAAATAGCCTTATCTCCCAATAGTAGGGCACAATAGAACTCACTAACATGGACTCACAGAATCGTGCCAATGAAGATCAGAAATGAAGTGACACATATCAAGCTCTATTTCTATTTGATTTTTTTAGATCTGTATGTATGCATAATGATTGTACATATTTATGAAGTGCACGTGATATTTTTATACATGCATGCAAGAGGTAATGATCAAATTATTTAGGATAGCAGCCACCTCAAAAATTTATCATTTCTTTATGTGGACAAAATTTCAAATCTTCTAGCTATTTTGAAATAAACAGTAAATTACTGTTAGCTACAGTCATCTTACATAACTATCAAATAGTAGAACTTATTTCTTCTATGTAAACATATGTTTATTAACCAGCTTCTCTTATCTTCTTCCCCAATATCCCTACACTCTGGTAATTATCATTCTACTCTCTGCCTCCATATAATAAAGTTTCTTAGCTCCCGTGTATGAGTGAGAACATACAACGTTTGCCTTTCTGTGTTTGTATAATTTAACATAATGACCTCCCTTTCCATCCATGTTGCTGCCAATGAAAGATGTTATTCTTTTTTATGTCTAAGGGTATTTCATTGTTTATGCATAGCACATTTTTCTTTATCCATTCATTCACTGATGAAAGTTTGATTCCATATCATGGCTATTGTGACTAGCGCTGCAATAAACATGAGGGCACAAGTATCTCTTTGTTTACTGTCTTTTGTTTGTTTTGTTTTTTACTTTGGTAAATACCAAGGAGTGGTATTGCTGGATGATATGGAAGTTTGATTTTTAGTTTTATGAGAATCCTCCAAATTGTTTTTCAAAATGGCTGTACTAACTTACATTCCCATCAATAGTGTTTGAGTTCCCTTTTCTCTGCATCCTTGCTAGTATTTGTAACTTTTTGCCTTTTTGCTAATAGTCATTCAAACCAGGTTGAGATAATATTTCATTGTGATTTTTTCCCCTTCATTTATTTATTATAATATTCTCTCTATTTTTGTGGTTTGGAACCAAATCCACAATACTTCCAAGGTATGCAAGTATATAAAGCAAATATTTTCAAGTGTAAAGACAGACATTGGAAGTAGTATAGTAATTGTAGAGAAATTCAATAACACAACTTACAATAATGAGTAGATTATTCAGACAAAAAAGAATCAATAAAGAAAGAGATGACTGGAATAACACTACAGAACAAAAAGACCTAAAAGACATATTCAGAATATTCTGCCCAACAGTGGAAAAATAAACATTCCTCCTTAGCACAAACAGAATATTCTCCAGAATAGATCAGAGCTTGAGTCATAACACAGATATTAATAATTTTAAAATTACTGAAATTGCAAGTACTTTTTCTGACAATAATAGAATAAAATTATAAATCATTTAAAGCAAGAAATACTGATTTACAAAT
Organism: Carlito syrichta; assembly: GCF_000164805.1. NCBI lineage: Eukaryota > Metazoa > Chordata > Mammalia > Primates > Tarsiidae > Carlito > Carlito syrichta. The sequence goes on from NW_007024223.1 coordinate 30,134, forward strand.
ATATAGAAACTAAACAATACAATCTTGAATAACCATTATGCCCAAAAGAAAATAATGATTTTAAAAAACATCTTTAGGCCAATTAAATTTAAAAAATACCAAAACATATGCGATGAAGCACAAATGGTACTATAAGGATAATTTATACAAATAAATGCCTTCATTAAGAGAAAAAACATTGTCAAATGAATTATCTATGGTATAACTTCAGAAGCTAGAAAAAGAAAAAGAAATCCCAAAGTGAGCAAAATTATAAGGATTAGAGGAAACAATCCACCAGATACAAGAAAAAATGGAAATAAAAAGTAAAAAGCAGTAAGAGTTGGTAAAAAACTAATATCGACAAACATTTAGTTGGATAACATCAGAAATGAAAGAGGAGGCATTAAAGTGGATGCTTTGGAAATAAAAAGGATCATCAGTGACTATTATGAGCAACTATCTGACCACACACCAGGATAACCTAGAATAAGTAGATAAACTTCCAGGAACATAATGAAACAAAATCAAAAGGAAATAGAATGCTTGAAAAGATTAATACAAATACATACTTTGAATAAGTAATACAAAACCTTCCAATAAATAAAAGTCTAGGACAAGGTGGCTTCATAGTAAATTCTGACAAACATTCAAAAATAACCAATATTAATATTTATTAAATAGTTTCAAAAAATAAAAAATGGGAATTTTTCCAAACTCATTCTAAGAGGCCAGATTTATTCTGATACCAAAACCAGATAAAGATTCTTCAAAGAAATTATGGGCAAAAAAAAAAAAAAAAAAAAAAGAAAAAGAAATCATAGGCCAATATCCCATACATGCATAGATTTTTGAAAATTCTCATTAAAATACTAGAAAATCTATTTCATCAGCATATTAAAATGTTCATATACAATGACCAAGTGACAAATATCTCTGGGTTAAAGATTGGTTCAACATACAAAAATCAGTGCATAAAACACATTAAAAGGAAGAAGTGAAAAGCCATATGATCATCTCAATAAACACAGAAAAAGATTTTGACAATTTTTATTTCAACATCCATTTATATTTTTAAAAACTTTCACCACTTAGTTTTAGAAGGAACTTACTATAACTGAATAAAGGCTGTATATATGAACATCCCACTGTTAACATGTTCAACAGAAATGATTGGCTACTTAAAGTGTTCACTCTAAAATCCAGTATAGGGGTAAGACATCCACTATGGCTTGGCACAATTTGGCACTGTAGCCCTAGGAACCTCATACACCATGTAAGCAGTCCTTCGGTTAAAGCAATTCTGCTGAATTCTAAGTAATCTTGGATGAATCCTGTTTCCTGCCAATGTCCAGGTTGCATGCCGTTCCCCTTCCTCATTGCCTATCATTACATCCTTTTGGACTGTAGTTTGGCTTTTTTTTTTCTTCTGAAGGAAAAATTAAAAACGTTTGTTTTAAACATTGATTCAAGTCAACGTCCAGTAGAAATAAGTATTTGCACAAGAATGGTTATGACAAATATGTGTTCAAGAACTTTAAAATTTTTTAAATTTTAATATGTGGGGTATAATTCAGGGTTAGGTATACAAATTGTTGATTATGCAAGTGCCCTTGTTGATGAGGTGTGTCTCCCTCTCCCCTGGCAGTTTCCCACGACTGCCAGTTTCTTTATTATAGCATTACAATAGTTGTTCAAGGTCCGCTTATGAGTGAAAACATATAATACCCCGTTCTTTGTTTCTGTGATAGATCACTCAGTATTATAGCCTCTAAGTTCATCCAAGTAGCTGCGAAATTCATAGTTTTGTCCTTCTTTATGGCTGTGTAACAGTCCATTGTGTATATGTACCACATTATTTTTATCCAGCCCTCTTTCACTGGGCAGCATGGTTGGTTCCATGTTTTTTCTATTGTGAACAAATGCTGCAATAAACACGTGCATGCAGGTATTTTTTTCATAGAGTGATTTGAGTTCCTTCAGGTATATATTGTGGGGTTGTATGAAAGGTTGATTTTTGGATCTTTTAGGAATCACCACACTATTTTCCACAGAGGATGTACTAGTTTACATGCCCACCAACAGGGTAAAAGTATTCCCTTTTCCCCACACGTCTCTCCAGCATCATTTTGAGTTATTGGTGACGGCCATCCTGACTGGAGTTAGGTGGTATCTCAGTGTGGTTTTAATTTGTATTTGTTTGATGACTAGTAAAGCTGAACATTTTTCCATGTGTCTGTTGGCTGCTTGTATGTCTGCTTTTGAGAAGTGTCTATTCATATCTTTTGCCCACTTTGTAATGGGGCTGTTTGCTTTTTTCTTTTCAGCACATTTGAGTTCCTTGTAGATCCTTCCGCCTCAGCCTTCCAAGTAGCTGGAACTACAGGCATGCGCTACCACACCTGGCTAATTTTTAAAAAATTTGCTATAGAGACAAGGGCTCACCAAGTTGCCTAGGCTAGTCTTGAACCCACAGGCTCAGGCAATCCACTAGCCTCGGCCTCCCAAAGTGCTGGGATGACAGGCTGAGTCACTGAGCCCGGCCTACACTTTTTAAAAAATATGTTCCATCTCCCTCTGTGTCATCCACTTCTCCCTCCCACAGGTCTTTTCCAACCAAACCCAAGCATGCGTTAGTATCTCCTTCTTAGGAAAACTACCCTCAGTCGACCACCACATTGTCCTTTAGGCCCCACCCTATTTCTATGTTCCTATGTGCAGCAAAATGTCTTGGAAAAGTTATGCGATGCTGCACTCTCTCCTGCACCCTCCCTGGCCAGCCCTTCCCAGATTCCTTTACGTCCTTGAACTCTTATAGCTCTCTGTAAGTTGCCTGTCCTGGCCATCTTCCGTATCTTGCTGTTTACACGTCCTTGATGACCCTACCTAGTTGGAGGGCTTGAAAGTCCAATCACATGCCCTTGACTCTCAAACCTACATGCCGGTCCGGGCCTCTCCCCGGAACGCAAGGCTCATCTGTCCAACAGTCAAACTGGCATCTCTCTTTGGATGTCTAACAAGTTTCTCAAGCTCAGTGTGGGTAAAACTGATGTCAAATTCTGCTTACAGAAATTCATATGGAAATATAAACAGCCATGAATAGCCAAAACAATCCTTAGCAAAAGAAACAAAGCAGGAGGTATCATACTTTCAGACTTCAAACTTTACTATAAGGCTACAGTAATCAAAACAGCCTGCTATTGGTACAAGAACAGGCATACAGACCAATGGAACAGGATGGAGATTCTGGAAGCAAAGCCTCAATTCCTCAACCAACTCATCTTTGACAAAGCCTCCAACAACAACCACTGGGGAGAGGAGAACCTATTCAGTAAATGGTGCTAGGGAAACTGGTTGACCACATGCAGAAGATTGAAACAGGACCCTTACCTATCACCATACACAAAAATTAACTCTAAATGGATCAAAGACATAAATTTAAAACCTCAAACTATAAGAATCTTAGAAAACACAGGAGACACCCTTATGGAAATTGGAACTGGAAACCAATTCCTATTCAGAATCCTAAAGGCCAATACCTTAAGAAATAAGATAGACAAGTGGGACCTCATCAAATTAACAAGCTTCTGCAAAGCAAAAGAAACCATCAAGAGAGCAGGGAGACAGCCCACAAAATGGAAAAAAATATTTGCCAACTGTATATCTGACAAAGGCCTAATATCTAGGATCTACAAGAAACTCAAACATACCAAAAGGAAAACAATAAGCAGCCCCTTTAAAAAGTGGACAAAAGACATGAATAGACACTTCCTAAAAGAAGATATATGGGCAGCCAACAGACACATGAAAAAGCTCTCAGCCTCACTCATCATCAGAGAAATGCAAATCAAAACCACATTGAGGTACCACCTAATCCCAGTAAGAATGGCCATCATTAATAAAACAAATAACAACAGATGCTGGAGAGAATGTGGAAAAAAAGGAATACTTCTACACCGCTGGTGGGAATGCACACTAGTGCAACCTCTTTGGAAGTCAGTGTGGCGATATCTGAAAGAACTTCTTATTAGCTACTGTTATGAGCCACAATCCATGTGAAGACAAAGAGGATTCAGGGTCCATAATATCTGCTCTGCAGTTTTCAGTATGGCTTAAGAAAGCAAACAGCACCATGTTCCTGCCCCGCAACCCCCCACCCCCGCCCCACACAAATAGAAAAGGTCAGGTGAGCAGTAACTTTGGGTCTGCAGGTGCTCATGCATATACAGTCAAATTCAAAACTGTAAATGTCATTATAAATAAGCTGAGACGGAATAAAATGGGCACCTGTGTTTGATAAAAATTTGTTTCTGCCAACTAAGGAAGGTCTTTATTCGCTTGCCTGCCATTTAAAAGTCCAGCCTACGACTGACAATCTTTACGTTTACCAATCGTTTTCATGTATCCTCATGCTGAAGTCAAAACAAGACAGTCAGTATTCCCACTGTGTGTCCCATGCATTCCCACCTCCAAGCCTCTGCCCCTGTTCCTCCTTTGTTTGGGATGTCCTTTTCCACTCCGTTTGCCAGTCCTGCCCTGCCTTCAGTATCAGCACTGCCCCCAAGATTGCACACCATATTTTCCCATGTTTAACTCTGACCTATTCTTCCAATTCCAGCCCGAATAGCTCTTCCTGCGTGAACTGTTTTGACTCCCCCTCACCATGAGCCACTTCTTACTCCTCTGAATTTCTGGGTCTAATCCTGGCTGCTGTGGGAGAGAAGGGCTCTTCGTGGAGAGTTTCGAGAGGAAGGAACGCAGGTGCCGCAGGCACAGGAAGACAGGCCTCGGTGTGAAACTGAATGGCTGAAGGACAGCAGGCAGGAGGGCACTGGGCCAGTGTGGACAGCAGCAGGTGACACAATGAAGAAGTTCGAAGAGGGTGCTAGAAGGATGCCAGAGGTATAGTTTCATCATTCTGTGCCGTTTTCCTTAGGGCTCATGTGCAAAGTTCCATTGAAAGTCACTGAACAAGGTTACTTGCACAACGAACATTTATATACCTAACCCTGAATTGAACCCCGCATCTTTAAAATAAAAACAGGAAAAAGAAAGAAAATTATTGGCCCTGTAGGCCCTGAAATCTGTAGAATAGACTTTCTACTGTTAGATTTTTTTTTTTTTGAGTCAGAGTCTCACTTTGTTGCCCAGGCTGGAATGGACTGACACAATCATAGCTCACTATAGCCCCAACCTTCTGAACTCAGGTGATCCTCCCACCTCAGTCTCCCAAGTAACTGGGACTACAGGCATGTGCCAGCAGGCCTATTTTAAAAATTTTTTTGCAGAGACAAAGTCTCGCTATGTTGCCCAGGCTGGTTTAGAACTACTGGGTTCAAGCGGTCATCTGTCTTGGCCTTCCAAAGTGCCAAGGATTATGTGTGCGATTGTTCTTTAAGTCACTAAACCAATATCGTGTCATGCAGGTTTTGTCTGACAAGCATGATATATATGGCTCAAATGTAAGGCTGCTCAAATGCATTTTATGATGAATTAACAAATAACACAAATTTATCCAATCCAAAGCCATTAGCTGTACTAGTCTGTTAAAGGAGTCAAGAGAAGGATGTCTAGCTAGTACAACGTGCCAATCTTGATTGCCAAGGTAAATGAGGGCATGGGTAACTTCTGGCATCCTTCTTCAGGAAGAAGATATCCACAGATGTATGGCACTTGACTGCAGAAGCCACATGTTGGGTTATGTGAAAGTCCAAGACTGCACAGGAGAAGGCGTGCTTGCTGTCATACAGGTACTCATGAATGAATTCATCTCCCAGCCTCCCTCCCTTATCTGCAAAGGTTGCAGAACCTATAAGATTGAGAGAAGAAGAGAGGTTACATGCACCATACATTGATTTCATTTTGTGTGTGTGTATGTTAGAGTCTCACTCTGTTGCCCAGGCTGGAGTGGACAGCTGACAGCCACTGCAGCCTCAACCTGCTGGACTCAGGAGATCCTTCCACTTCAGCATTCCAAGGAGCTGGAACTACAGGCACGTGCCACCACACCCAGTTAATTTTTTGATTTATTGTGGAGATGAGGTCTTGCCAAGTTGCTCAGACTGTCCTCAAACCCCTGGACTCAGGTAATTCTCTTGTCTCAGCTTTTCAAAGTGCTGGGATTACAGGCTTGAACCACTGCGCCCAGCTGATTTCATTTTTTAAAGTCAGGATGAACAATTATGAAAATCAAAATAAAGTTTTAAATGCTCCATTAATATTGCAGAGGCTGTTAGGTTATAAAAATGATTACAAAACAACTTGTTGCCACCAGAAGTACATGAATATTAGATGATGGATAATGAGAAAAATATCTTTTGCAAGGCCTTGGTTAATTTTGTCAATTAACTTAGAGACATATCATTAAAAGAAACTCTTGATGATATAGAGATTCTTTTTTTTTTTAAAGGTGGAGTCTCACACTGTTGCCCAGGTTGGAGTGCAGTGGCACCTTCACAGCCACCCCAGCGTCGACCTGCTGGGCTCCAGCGATCCTTCTGCCTCAGACTTCCAGTGGTAGCTGGAACTACAGGCATGCACTACCACGCCTGGTTGTTTTTTTTACTTATTGTAGAAGCAAGGTCTCCCCCCCAAGTTGCCTGGGCTGGTCTCGAAACCTTGACTCTCTTCTACTCTCTATATATTTGCAAAATCATAATCCAGATATCTGTCATTAAAAACAAGAAAGAGTGTCTTTATTGCTATACCTTTTTACCCAGAAAGCTTTCTTGGCTGGTGCAGTGGATCATTCCCATAATTCCAGCACTTTGGGAGATGGGATGACTGCTTTAGCCCAATTCAAGAGCACCTGGGTGACAGAGCAAGACCCTGTCTCTACAAAAGATGAAACATAAAGACATCAGCTGGGCACGGTGGCTTGTGCTTGTAGTCCCACTACTCACGTGGCTGAGACAGGAGGATCACTTGAGCCCAGGAGTTCGAGGTCATGGTGAGCTATGATCACATGACTGCCTGGAGAACAGAGCGAGACCCTGTCTTTAAAAATAAAAATGAAAATAAAGCGGGTTAAGCCGACACCAAGGGTGGTCTTGAAGAGGACAAAACTCAAAAGGCCACACAAACAGACTAAATGTAGGAGGGAAGAGGGGGAGTGACCTCACAAGGTTGGGGGAGGGAATTACAAGCAACGTGCTCTCTGCTCCAGAGGGTTCAAGCTGTGTGGAACTACATCCCTCACTCCGATGCTAATACCTTGCTGCCCTTGGGGTCCCAGAGTTGTGATCTGTGGCAACAGAACAGACAAAGGTAACAGTGGCCTTGGGACAGCTACGACTAGATCTGAGTTTTCAGGTTTTCAGTCTAGGTCAGTTCCATACCTTAGTGTTGGCTATACTGATAACTACAACATGGAAAAATATGGTTCAACTTCTTTCATACTTTGATGCTGAAGCTGTGTATGAGAGCAAGGACTTTGAAGTCTGACATGCCTGAATTTAGGCCCCAGCTTCCCACTTATTTGCCAGTGAACTCTGCAAGACTTGGCTTCTTTGTCTGTATGAGGAAGATGTTGATAGTTTCTATTTGATAAGGTTGCTGTTAGGTCCAATAAGATATTGCTAAGTAAAGCTCTTGGCTTGGTGTCTGGCATGAGGCAAGCACCAAGTAAACAGAGGCTATTAATACCAGTTCTAATAACAGTAACAATATGCTACGTGTAAGCTGAATGGGCATTCACAAGAGTCTGAGCCAAAGCTTAAACAGAAGGTTCCAAACTCATGTCTGACAACTTAACTCAGTAAATGTAGAATGGGTATGGAATTGAGTTACAGATATTAGTTGTTTTTGCACTGGAGGAGGGCAATGGATTTTTAAAGTTCACTTTTGTTTGTTGGCAATAAGACAGGGATGTGGTAGTTAATATTCTGTCCCCTCCCTTTTGTATATGTTTCAAATCCTTCTTAATAAACATTTTTACAATAGCATCCAAAGAGGAAACAATTTTCATTAGTAATTGAACAGACCTGATATCCCAGAATATAACTCATAGTAGCAAATGGCAACAAATGAAAATTGTGTATTTTCTTGAGAGCAATTAATTTTGAAGAAAAAGATATTCCAATTCCAGAAGCAAGTGGCCCTTCTTTTGATAGACCAAGGCAATTGGATTGATAAGATTTCTTCTGTCTTTTGGAAAAGAAAAACAAGGTAAGGCAGGTAACACATAATTGGAAGAACAACAGAACAATAAACAATAAAAGCTGCTTAGTAATAGTTACTGATGTAAATCACAGAGTTGTTTTTAAGTTCTGGATCATGCGATCTATGCAACTAACACAGAATTATACAGTAACCTTATTTTTTAGAAAAGCATTATGAGAGGTTTTAAGAGGCCAGAGGAAAAAAACAACAAACCCAAACTATATTGTTATTGTGTAGTATACTTAAGATGTGTGTGTTTTATGGAATACAAATTTTTGCCTCAATAAATATATTACAATGAACAAAGAGAAAGTAAACAATCTTCTACAGTAACATCATTCTTAATGAAATGTCTTTGGGGAAAATAATAGAAAGCATATTACTGATTCAAGCTATGAGAACCATAAAATCAAAGGTTCAGGTGGCAACCATCAAGTTGTTTGCTTACTACCTTCTATTTGGCTGACATTCTGCTGAAGTAGGGTCCAAGTGATTAAATAACAGCCCACCGACTCAACTGTAACAAAGAAGTTTATTAGTCAAGGCTCTGCCAGTTGGCGACCACTTGCAGGAAGAGAACTTCAAGCAAGTCGGCCCCGAGCCGCAGCTCAGAGCTTTCTTAAGTAGTCCTAGCTTACATTTTGGTTAGCTAAAGTTAGAGCTGGACATTTTCCAGAGCTCTTATCGCAATATTCTGCTGACATCAGCAAGTTAACAGATGTGCTAATAGGTAAATGTAGTGGGTAAGGATACAATTTATCTTGCAATATTTACAGAGGAGAAACCTTCAAAGAAAACCCTCCAGGAAGGGAGTAACACCTGTTTCAAGGCTGAAGTCATCTCTTTCACCCCCCCCCCCTTACAATCCCAGGGACAGAGGCTGCTCTTTTCTCCCCCCCGTTTTTTTTTCTCTCTTACACTGCTAGATGTGAAAGAGCACTGTCCTTTCCCTTTGAAGGCGGCTCACTCTTCCCCGAGTCCAGGTTCCAATGGCTCCTGGCAGGGTCCAGGAGCTTGCTGCTGGTAGTCACCCATTTCTGGGACTTTCCTTTCCTGAACTGTGGCTAGATAATCTGCCCAAGCACAGTTCCAGCTGGGGACCTTCCTTGCATCTGTCCACTCTCTGCTGAATTCAGATATGCCCTTTAGCTGCACATGGAAGACCAGGTATGGTAGGGATGGTCTTCGTCCCCTGCTGCTCTTTCGTGACACACGAGGGCTCAGACAGATCGAGCCACTTCTTGTTTCTCAGCATTCCCATGTCTTCTCATCCATGCAGACACCACTGCCGAACTTTGCGTCCACCCACTTGTGTGCCAGTGAATCCAATCCTTTAAGGCTCAATTCAAGTGCAATTTTCAAAATGACTTAATGAGGACCATTTCTCTAATCTGAATCCTCAAAGCACTCTGTGAAGCTCTTTCTTAATGGTATCATATTAATTTACCTGGCTGTAACTATTTGTCTACGTGTCTCATCCTCCTTAACAAAATCTAAGTCCTCTGAGGATGGAATTATAAGACTATGTATTTGTCATCTATGTAACCTCTAAGACTCCTTGCCTGGTGTCTTCCACATTGTAGAGACTTGATACATATGAATTTCAAAATACTTTAAATGTACCATGAAAATCATAACAAATAGTATGCGGAAGCAAATAGTGAATAATGTAAGACAACACAGGATTAAGTCCAAGTGTATAAAATATAGTAGAAGTGAATAGGAAAATGGAAATGAGAAATATTATTTTAAAATTCATTGTACAAGCACAATAGGTGCTTGTTTGCTTTGTAGCGATATGTGGAACAAGATGTTGGAGCCAAAGAATGTGTAAGAGACACAGTTCCTGACCTCAAAGTGTGGCAGTTGATGGAAAAGGCAGACAGGCTCGAGGCCCATTTCGATAGCAGAGGATGAGGCTCTAACCAAGGTGTGAGTCCTGTGGGATCCCAGACAGGCACGCCTACTTCTGCCTGAAAGTTAAGCGGAGCACGGGGAAGATGTCACAAAGCAGGATCATTCCACCAGGGAGACAAGGAAGAGAAGGCCATTCCAGACAAAGGAAGCTGTAAATGCCGCGGACAGAATTTGCAGAGAGCACAGGCACGATGAGAATTTTTAAAAGGCCCATGCGGGAGGAGCTGAATTAATTTTGAAGAAGCATTCTGGGAAGACAGGCCAGGAGGAGGCTTCCTGCTTGCAGAGCTCCTGGGATGGCTCCCCAGTGCTGGATTAGAGAGGGGAGCAAGCCTGGAGGGCACAGCAAGAGTGAAGGGCACAGATGGGGGAAGGCAGGAAAGTCAAGCCTGACGGCCTCAGTTTCACTGGTGAGGTGAGCTAGGGATGGGGGAGAGAGAGTAGGTGAGGGATACTGCAGTTAGGGAAGCCTGCTGGAGCGGTGTTGTTGGAGATTCAGAGAGGACAAGTGGCAAGGAAACGAGCTAGGAGCTGTCTGTGAGTGAAGAGATTACTGACTGGATCAGAAAACTCATCCCAGGCGGTGGCAGGAAACAATACTAGTCGAGCAGGTGGGATCAGATTAGGGTGAAATCAAGGCAGAGCAGTCTTCAGAAAGGGCAGTTTGGCAGGAATGAGCTGTCTGGTTTGGGTCAATGAAGTCGGTTCTAGGGTTGTTACAGAACTCAAGGTGTGGAATAGTGAGAGCAGCTGGAATAAAGAGTGTGGTGGGCAGTCTGGAAAGCCTGCCCTGGAGAGGCCCTCTCCTCTCAAGGTCTACATCTGCCTCTCAGCGGAAGAACACTGGCTCCTGTGGCCCAGGCCCACTCCTGGCCACAGCTGATGGGACCAGGAATAGATACTAGATCTGAGGGAGAATAGAGCAGATTCCCTTTGAAATTCTAGCCAAGCAACAGGAAGCAAATCTTCAAGATGACTATTTGGCTTAGAAGAGATGGTCAGCTGGGTGCAGTGGCTCAAGCCTGTAATTCTAGCACTTTGGGAGGCAAAAGTAAGAGGATTGCCTGAGCCCAGGAGTTCGAGACCAGCCTGGGAAGCTCGGTGAGACCTTGTCTCTACAATAAATAAAAAAATAAGCCAGGGGTGGTAGCATGCACCTAGTTCCAGCTACTTGGAAGGCTGAGGCAGGATTGCCTGAGCCCAGCAGGTCGAGGCTGTGGTGGCCATGAGCATGCCACTGCACTCCAGCCTGGGTGGGGAGGGGTGTGCAGGAAAGGGCATGATGAGCCGACTAAGCAGAATGGGCACATGCGCAGGAAAGAGGCCTCACGGCAGCTGAGGACTTGGTCTTAGTGCTTGGGTTCAGGCACCAGCTCCACAGTTTACATGAATTCAGGGGAGCTTCTTGACCTCATCTGTATTGTGAAGATAAAGGTGTGTCTCCGCATAGTATTATTCTGAGGATTACAGAAAGGGCAGTTTATATGCATATAAATTGATGGCAGAATGCCAAGAGCATGGTAATATCGGTACATGTTAGACAGCTGTAAGGAGCATCTTACAGCCGATGCAGGAGGAGGAACCACATATCTCCAAGATGGGGAAACCACAGGGAAAGTCCACCAAACCAACATCCACATCTACATTTCTGGGAATATGAAAAAGAGCAGTTTCTCACCCAGTGGTGGTGCGTCTTCTATTGTATGAAGCACCATCGCCTTCCAGGTGTCTCCATTAACCATTAAGAGATGGCCCTCTTCACAGTCGATATACAGGTCACTTGCTGGAGTCCAGCAAGGCTTAAGCAGCTTCAGGAAAAGAAGAAAAGCCTTGTGTTATGACAACATTAACGGTCAGAACCAGAGAAATATCCATCAGGACGGTTGTAAAAAAGAAACCAATGAACACGGTCATACATGAATTCATTAGTCTTGCCATTTGCCAAGAGCTCCTTCCTACATTTCTCTCTCTTCATTTTAATTCACTAAGAAGAAACAAGGTGTTCCTACCAACATATTCAATTCTATTTTCACAGATTCTCATAAAAGTCTTGAGAAAAAATTTCTAAACTATTTCTTAGCAGACTTTTTTTTGGTGTTTTGAATCAAATAAGATCATTGTCTAGCTAAAATCGCCCTTTTGAGGAACTTTCATCAGCGTTTCTCTCTTCTGACTCTGCAGGGAGCACGAATGTGATTTTCCATGAGTTGCTATGGAGAGGTTGCTGTGTGTGGCTGTGGGTTTGGTATGGCTAGAGTCACAGGGGTGAAGTGTTCACCAAGACAGTTACGGATAAAAAAGGCAGATTTATTAAAGGGGAGACATTGTGAATGGCACAGTGGGCAGGGCAGCAGAGAGTGTTTGCCATTTGCTAAGTGCTGTCTGCAAAAAGGCAGGGCCAGAGGGATGTTTTTATGAGGGGTGCTAGGACTTAGTGGGCCTGGGAACTTTATCGGGAGATTTGTATTAGTCTGCAGGAGGAAATTTCCTGAGGTTTGTGAAGTCACTGATTGATGGTGTTGTCTTGTTTCTTTAAGATAAGGTTAGTTAACTAGCAACAAATGGTTAACTACTTTTTTTTTTTGAGTCAGGTCACCTAGTCTAGAGTTCCCACAGCCTTGACCTCCTGGACTCAGGTGATCCTTCTGCCTCAGACTTCCATGGAACTATAGGTGTGCGCTACCACCATAGGCTAATTTTTTGATTTATTGTAGAGACGAGGTCTTGCCAAGCTGCCCACTGATCTTGAATCCCAGGACTCAGGCAATCCTCTTGCCTCTGTCTCCCAAAGTGATGGGATGACAGGTATGAGGCACTGCACCTGACCTACTTTTTGTTCACTGCAAATGTTTTACAGCTGGCTCACCGGCTTTTACAGTTCTTTGCTGCTATCACTAAGTTTCTTTGTAACATTTGCAAAATCTCATCCTGAGATTTCCTTCCTCAGTTTACCCAGTTGTCGCTGGCCTACCTGGGTCTCATATTCCTCCAAAGAGATTGGACTGGATCTTGTGTTTATTTAGCGTCCATGGGGAATGAGAAGAAGATCCTTTGTCTGACTCTGGTGGCCTCTCTAATTTGGTTCACAAATCCTCCTACGTGATGGATTTGATGGAAAGAGAAATGCACAAAATCTAGAAGAAACGCTGACTTTGGAAGCTAAAAACAATATGGCCCAAGAACCTAAGTCAAATTTTTCTGTAAAAGAATATTTGGGGTTTTGTGTATCACATAAATCTGTGTCACATAGACACAAGATTTGTCTGTTTCCTTTGTGACCCGTTAAAACAACACCTAAAGACTGTTCTTAAGCTTGGGCCCTAGAAAGCAGGTCATGCTTTGTTGACCTCTACCCTGGGTGGCAACACTGCAGCACTGCTCCCTGCAGCCTTAAGCACAGTGTCCAGCAGGCAGAGAGGCTTCCTTTAAGCCGAGAGCCCTGTTCTTCTTCCTGGAGGCCACGACAGCTAAAACAGCTCTTGGGCACTTGCTTCCCACAGTCCTGATTAAGATGTATTCGGGATACCATAGGACAGCACTCCTCCCTATTTGAACTAGTGAGACACACCAACTTACTTTTACTTATTTATTGAGAACATCATGTTTAGTACTGCCCGAGTGTTTTGTTGTGCTATGCTATTATTTAGAATTGTACTTGCTACAACAAAATTTCTTGGTTTTCTTTAGGCTTCCTAACACCCATAGACACAGAAAACATTTAAAAAAAGATATCAGCCAAATGAACACAATTCTGAAATCCTTAAGAGCACCATGCTTATTTCATTTATCTCGTGCGGGTGTTCTTCATCTAACAAACATTTATTGGGCACCTACTGCACTCCAGGCACTCTTCTAGGTACAGAGATGTAGCAGTGAACACCACAGACCCAAATATTCCTGCCCTCATGGAGCATACATCCTGGTGAAGGGAAACAGAGAGCAAAAATAAGTTAGGAAGTTAAATATACAGATGGTTATGATATTGCAATAAAAACATTCTGTGCATGTTGTGTTATATTGTGTATGTGTTGAAAGCAGAGTAAGTTGGAATAGGTTTCACAGTTTGGGAATATGGTGACCTTATATAAACAGCCCTTCTCAATCCTAAACTCCCTGATGCACATCAGCCACCTTTCTAATAAATATTCGGTTGCTTCGATATTGTATTGCATGTTGCTCTTCTAACTTACACAAAGTTTGTAGATTCAAGGTAGAACAAGGGTGCCACTGCCCAAGGAACCATCTCTACTAGATTTTCAACTGATATGAATCTGTTGCATAATTGGTATTTCAGTCAATATCTATCGGGTGTTGCTTACATCCCAGGCATTGTGCCAAGCTCTATGGGATTCCTCTTCTCAACAGGATAATCACTTACTGAGGGAAGAGGTAGCATCAACACACACCAGAATCAGAAAACACAGTAAGTTACAGAAGAGGGTATTTAAATGTCATGGGACCATCAATGAGAAAACAATGGACTCTTCTTAGTGGAGTGAGGGGAGTGGAGGGAGACAGGAATCATCCCTTGGGATGAACCTGAAATTTGACTAAGGCAGCCATGATACACAGGAGCATTCGTTGTGATACTTTTTTTTTTTTTAAAGTTGGAGTCTCACTCCATCATTCAGGTTGGAGTGCAGTGGCACATGCAAATTCACGGCCACCCTAGTATTGACCTGCTGGGCTCCAACAATCCTTCTGCCTCAGCCTTCCAAGTAGTCAGAACTACAGATGCATGCTATCATGCCTTGCTAATTTTTTGACTTATTGTAGAGAAGAGATCTCATCCAGTTTTGAATCCATGAGCTCAGGCAATCCTCTCGCCTCAGCCTCCCAAAGTGCTGGGATTACAGGCTTGAGCCACCACGCTCGGCTTGATACTTTTTTTAAAGAAGAGATTGACTTCACTTGTATGATTGGCCTATTTTATGCCCTCATAGCCTTGGGGAGTTAGAAAGTAAATGCTTGGGTCATGATCTGGTCACCTAGTGAACCAAAAGAGGTAGATCCGCCCAAACAGACTGAACTGCTACTGATTAATGACATTTCGGTGGTATCTGAGATTTGACTCATAAAGAAAAGAGTGATTCACCAAATCACAATGATTTTTCTTAAAATTTTGAATTTTATTTATATCAGGAGCTTTAGGGATACGAATGGTTTTTGGTTATATGGCTGCTTTGAATAGCGCTGAAGAATTCTGGGCCTTAAGTGTACCCATAAGCCCCATTAGTGCACACTGTATTCAATAGACACTTTTTGATTCCTCCCCCCTTGCTATCTTCCCGCTTCTGCGTCTCCGATTTACATGATACCATTCTGTATGCGTTTGCAGACCCTTAGCTTAGCTTCCACATATAAGTGAGAACTGTAACACGTGCTGAAAAGGAAAAGATGAGCTGCCAGCGATTAAAAGATTTATTAAAGAAAAAAAGGGGTGGGGGGGCTGGCTCTATAGAGAGAAACCAGCAGCCTTTGTTCTCTTGCAGGCCACTTATAAAACCCCAGTTCAGGCTTACTGGGCTCCAAGAAGCAGTTTAGGGAGTTTGAGCTGTCAGTCGCCTGCCTTGAGATGCAGATGTGGGCACTGTTACAGGCTGCTGGTCCCATGGCCTTGAAGTGCAGATGTCTGCACTAAGCCAGTCACTATCAGGGATGTTGTTACTCACTTGTCTCTGAGATGCAGCCTTAGGAAAGCAAACCTTGACAGTCAGAACCAAGAAGAGTCAGTACCAGGATATGATTAGTCACATAGCTTTGGGATGCAGTCTTGGGAAAGCAGATATTGGCAGCAAAGCAATTAGTAACAGGATGCTGTTAGAGCAGAGTGTTAGTGTTTTGGGCCATTGCAACTCTGTGTTCCGTTTGTGAGGTTCACATGATGTGTTGTTTTCACTACCACCTCCTCTCACCCCCTACAAACCCTATCATTTGCAATTTTTAAACAGTCCACAGTTTGTCAATTTTCAAGACTCTTATATAGGTCAAGTTGTTATTGATTTCTTTGACATTGGTACCCAGGTCACAAGAAATGACATTCAAGGGAAGGAACGGAATCAAGACATTTGAGATCTATTTTTGGTTACGTTTTCATGCATTATACAGACATTAATCAATGCTTTAGCCATTTTCTCTCACCTTATTTAGCTATAAAATGAAAAGTCAACTACTGGGAAAATTAATTTGTAACTTAAATACAAATATATGGCTTTATTAATATTCTCTGTATGATTTAGAGATGTCAAACTATAACATTAAATTTCTGCTTTCAGAAAAAGGTTAAAATGCACTGAATCCAAAAGTCCTAGGAAACAAAAATGTCTGTTTATTATGAACATTTATTAAGGTGGTAACCCCACATTTAAGTATTTAAAGACAGCATTTTTCAAGTGGCAAGGACAATCGCCTGAATTTTAAATGTTTTATGTAGGACTCATCATGTCAGTAAAAGATGTGAAAGATGAGGGCTCCTGTAGAAAGTTACTGCTGAAAAAACAGCTTGAAAGGCTTGAAATTTGGGACCCTAAGCACCAAATTCTAAACACAGAGACATTCTTTTGAGTTGTGAACCTTGATGGTCTCTTTTACGCTGCTGCCTGACCATAGCTGAATATGGTTGTATTTTCAAGGCCAAGACCTGTGCTGTAAGCAGAGGTACAGCCATCCCTCAGTATCCAAGGGGGTTGGTTCCAGGATACCCAGTCTCTGAGTGCTCAAGTGCCTTATACAAAATGATGTCGTGTTTGCATTTAACCTACACACATCCTCCCATGTACTTCAAATCATCTCTAGATTACTTATAATGCCTACTAAAATGTAAATGCTATGTAAATAATTGTCATATTTTATTGTTTAGGGAATAATGATAAGCTGTAAAAGATCTACATAACTCAGTATAGACACAGTCATCCATTTTTTTCCCTGAATTTTTTTTTTTTTTGAGTTGGAGTCTCACTTTGTCGCCCAGACTGGAGTGCAGTGGCCGCTCCCGGCCACCGTAGCCCTGACCTGCTGGGCTCCGGCGATCCTTCCGCCTCAGCCTTCCGAGTAGCCGGAATTACAGGTGCACGCTACCACGCCTGGCTAATTTTTTGATTTATTGTAGAGATGAGGTCTCGCCTGCCCAGGCTGGTCTCGAACCCGCGGGCTCAGGCAATCCACTCACCTCAGCCTCCCAAAGCACTGGGATTACAGGCTGAGCCACCGAGCCCAGCTTCCTTGAATATTTTTGAGCCATAGCTGGTTGAATCCACGCATGTGGAACCCAAGGATACATCCAGAAGGTCAACTGTAATTATTTTCCCTAAGTTAAAAAAGTGAATCATTATCATTCATTAGAGGAAATACTAAGAGCATGCAATCTTTTCTCTTGGTTGCCACAGAGAATGTCTTAGTAAAGTCATTCTCACATTGAGCTACTTGTAGCATTCATTGCTCAACTCCCTGCAGTTGTCAAGAACATTCTGGGACCTCCACTTCCTCTGTCCTCTGCTTAGGGTTTGACATGAGCATTAATATAACAGCTTCAAGAGAGTTCAAGGAGTGAAGCACCTTGCCCTCATCCTCAAGTCTTTGCATGTGCTGCTCTGTTGCCATTTTTCCTTTTGAATCTCACCCCGCACCTCACTTCCCCTCCACTTACCATACCCTAGCCATACAGGTCTCTTCTCCATTCCTCAAACAGACTGAGTTCTCTTCTTCCCTCAGGGCCTTTGCACATGCAGTCCCTTCTCTCTGAAGCATGCTTTGCCCTGCCTGTAATTTGAGTGATGCCTCCTTGTCCTTCACATCTTGGCTTAGGTGTCATCTCCCCAAGGATCTTCCTTGACTAGCACGTGTTAATCCTTTGCCATGCCAATATTATCTTGTTGTAATAAGCATCACATTTTTAATGATTTATTATATATCTTTACTTTTGTTGTTGTTCTGTCTCCCTAATGAGAATATAAACTCTAAGAGGACTTTGGTTGCTTGGTCACCATGGATCCTCATTGCCTAAAACAGTGAAAATGAAACTGAAACATAAATAACACCTAGCAGAAAGAAGTGCCTCTCTTGGGGCTGTCCATTTTGAAGACTTTATGAGTTTTACTTCTTTTTTTTTGAGTCAGAGTCTCACTCTGTCACCCAGACTGGAGTGCAGTGGCCTCCAGGCCACTGCAGCCTTGACCTGCTGGGCTCCAGTGATCCTTCTGCCTCAACCTTCCGAGTAGCCAGAATTACAGGCGCGTACTACCACGCCCGGCTATTTTTTTGATTTCTTGTAGAGATGAGGTCTTGCCTGCCTAGGCGGGTCTCGAACCTGTGGGCTCAGGCAATCCACTCACCTCAGCCTCCCAAAGGTGCGGATTACAGGCTGAGCCACCGAGCCCGGCTAGAGTTTCACTTCTCTTAAGGCAATTTTCCGGTTCGAGGGTATGCCTGTCCGACAGCTCTTGATCTTGGGCCTTGAGATGTATGCTAAAAATGGTCTGCCCAGTGGCACCTTGTGTCTTTGAACTCTTTCTCAACAAACGCACGCATTATCACCAGGGTATCTGTCATGGAATTTCTCTCTGACCCAGTTCTATGTAAACAGCTGACTCCTGTGGGTCTACTATATCTCCTCTCCTTTGCTTGTGGGTAATGCGGCCTCAGGTATGATCAGCACACTTTCCATACCTTGCAGTTTCTTGTGTTTTGAGGCTCCAGCGGGGAATCAAAGTAATAGCAAAAAGTCATTACCGTCCTTTTTATGCAATAGGCATATCTTAAAGTAGTAAGTGCAAATCAAATTTTGAAAAATTAAACCATGTTGGTAAAAGCTCTCAGAACACTTGATATTTAAAATAAACTTATTGGGAAACCAAGCCACAGAGAAGCCTTTTGAGATGCAAACCACTACTCCTAGGTAATTGTATATGCAGAAAGATGTTATAACAAGATAAGCTGTACGTATGTGTGTATGTGTGCATAAAGCCACTTGATTTATCCAGTTGACCCAATCGCACTACATGAATGCAAAGTCCACCACATTGTTGTGCAGTGACAAAGCCTTCTACTTGCTTTGAAATGACGATCCAGGTTACTTCTTTCAAGTGTCCACAGGCTCACTGTACTTGGACTTGATAGTACAGCTGGCACCAGTTCATGAGGTTCAGAGACATCTGACTCATGTTCACACCAGGTTGTGATTTCTTGCACAAAATGATATTTCTCAGTTCCTTAGAGGAAAATAGCATTTGACGAAAAAATAAATGAATTTGAATGTCATGACTTGAGAACATTTATCTAATTATTTTTAAGCAATCTGCATAAATCATGACATAATTTATGATTCAATTCATATAAGATATTAATATAAAAAGTATAAATAATTATGCCTATTGTACTACAGCCTGAGAAAACAAGACAACTATACATTTTTAAAATAGCACACTGTCACAGGCTATACGGAGCCTATTTTATCCTCCTTCTCAAATGTGTGTTTAATGCAGCCAAACCAGGAAAATGGAATTTATCAACACGTGCTGAAAGGCAAGGGCAGGTGCCTAAGTCTCTAAGTCCTACTTGTGAGCACTCAGGGTGCTGTTCTCATTCATGCCCAATAGTCGTTCACTGAATTTTAAAGTCAAAGTGGCAATAATTAGAAATGAGTTCATTCATTTATCCATTTGAGAGAGTCTCCTGACTTCCTCCAGAAACAAGACCCTCTGCCAGACGAAAGGGAAGGAGCAAGATGAGCGTGAGTTCTGTCTCACATGAGGAGCCAACCCTGCACTCAGAGTTGTGTTCAGGAAGTGGACTGACGTGTGCTCAGATGGGCTTGTGGCCTACATGTGCCTCCTTCCACCCCCCCACAGGCACCCTGGCCCTCCATCTTCATCGTTCTCTTGCTGGCGTCTCCCGTTCCCTTGTCTTTAACTTTCTGCCTCTGGCACCTGGCAAAAGCCACCAGCCCTGATGGAGACAGCCAGAAGCCTCGCTGCTGGAAACACGGGAACAAGAGGACAGGACTGTGCCTGCTGGTGACACCACACTCTGTGCTCACCACCCCCTCCAGACCCACAGGTCTTCAATTCTGCCATGTTACTCTGGCCAGCTCTCTCCCCCACTCCCCGGAGCAGCCACTGAAAATACTCTCCATTCTCTTGAGGCCTCTAACCCCTCTGCCTCCTCCATCTCAGCAAATGGCCTTGATTCCCACTAACAAGACAAAAGCTTCCGGCGGGGAAATCCCCCCAGATTCCGAATGCCATGTGTAACCACCTGTTGGGGTCTGCATGGCTCTCTCCTCCTGCCCTCCTGTCATAGTGGAAGGCACCCCTCCCTCCCATCTAGGGTCAATCTACCATCTGCACTCTGGATGCTACAGTTTGGCCTTCTTGGGACCATTAGCTTATCCATGGTTCCTTCTCCTCTCTCCCCCTGTCTCCTGACTCCTTCCTGCCAGTACTCCAGTGCTCATTTGTGCCCCCTCAAAAGAAGCCTCACTCGGTCTCACCTGCCATCTCTCCTTTTTCCCCGTTAGCCAGACTTCCTGAGCCAGTTGTTTTCACTGCCTCTGTGTCCTCACTCCCACTCCCTCCTTATCCCAGAATATCCACATTCTGTCACCACCAGTCCATGGACACAGCAGTCTCCGAGATCCTCAGACATCTACCCTCATCCTAAATCCAACAGTACTTCCTGGTCGTCGTCTAACTGTACTTCTGCAGAATGTGACACTGTTCATCACAGCTGTCTTCTAGAATCACTCCTGGACTCTCACACCCTTTACCGGACACAGCAGATCCTCTCAGCCTCAACTGATCACTTCTGCCTAGCTGAGCCAGTGGCTGGCCAACTCTGTGGGGGCTTTGACTAACTTCCTGTGGGCACATCTGACCTGTGCCTCACCTCACACCTGCTTCATGTGTCCTGGGGCTTCCCTGTGGTCCCCGAGATGCAGGAGGCTGCAATAACCCTGAAGGTATGGAGGAGTTACCACCCTGTGCCATGAAGCTTTTGTTGATGGGATAGAAGAGATGGTGGATGAATTCTTGGGTCCTCCCCTTCCCTTCCTCACCCCGGTCTAGAAATGCCTGAGGGCTGTCTGATTTGCAGTTGTACACACACTCTCTCAGAAGACTGCCTTCCAGATAGAGCAGTTGGCTGCACTTGACACTAAGTGGAGGCCAGAGAAGCAATGAACCTCCACACTGGCTCTCCTACCCTCGGCTTGCACCCTCGCAAAAGCAGGGCTCGTAAGCTCTCGCTTCAGTCTCTGCAGTCTGTGGAACCCAGGGCAGGGTATGTTCCTCCTCCCTTCATGACTACTGCGAGTGATATCCATGTGGGCTCCTCTTCCTGCAGGCCCTTCTGCTGGTGGTGTTTGGGCTCTGTCCTGGGCTGCTCTTGAGGTGTTCTTATTTCTTTCATCACTTTATTAACTGTTATAGCCACTTCCAAATGTTTATCCCTGGCTCTCTCTCCTGAGCACCAGTCCTGGATATCTGGGGCAGAGATATATCATGTCTCCAACATCTGTTCTTTATTTTTCCCTCCAGGTAACAGTGCCCCAGGATTTCAGCCGGACTCATGGTCACTCAACAAGAATGGTGTTTCCTGCACCCCTGTGGCTGGACGTAGATGTGGCTAGGTTGGCAACACATGTAAGTGCTATGGTATGTGCAGCTTCCAAGCTCTGCATTTCGACGGAAGGTTTGTGTCCCTCTATCTTTCCCTTCCCCTGGCTCCCCAAAATACATGGGAGGGGCCCCATTATACACTAAAGACGAAGGCAATATGCCAGAAATGACAGGGCCACTGACGCCATCCACGGGTTCACGCCCAGACGACTGCTGGAGAAAGAGATGCCTGCTGGGGACGTGGTTTTCTGTGGCAGCAACTGAGCCTCCATCCTAAGCAACGTCTCAGTTGCCAACTAGACATCTCATTTATCTCAAGCTCCCTCAATTCAGCTTGTCCCTTAACTCATCTTCCCTCACTGCTTCCCCTGATGTCTTCCTCCCATGCCCTCGATATTTTTCCGAATGGCACCACGATGTCCTCAAGTGGCCCAAGTCACATCTCTGGTGGGACCCTCTGACCTGTCCCTCTTCCTAGCACCACAGCCAACACTCAGCCAGTTACAAGTTCTGTGATGCTGCCTCCTGAACACCTCCCAATATCTCCACTTCCCTCTTTCCATCCCCACTGCACCCTAGTCCATGCCACATCATGTCTCTCGAGGACATCACAGCCTTCTAATTAATGTGTGTGTCTTGTCCCCCCAATATACCTTCCACAATATGGTGGGAAGGAATCTTCTTAGATGCAGATTGGATGATGTCACATCCCTGCAGCCTTCAGGATAAAGGATGTGCCCATTAGCATGACATATATATAAGGTGAGTAGCCTTCCTGGTATGACCAGGAGAGACCCAGTTTAGGTCTTATTGTGCACAAGAGAATTCATACTGGAGAGAAAACCTCCAAATGTAAAAAAACGTGGCAAAGCCTTTACTCAGTTCAAATCTTACTAAACATGAGAGAATTCATACTGAAAACTTTTGAAATGTAAAAGCCTGTAGCAAATCCTTTTCTCATTTTTCAAGTCTTACTGTGCATTAGAGGATTCATACTGGAGAGAAACTCTACAAATGTAAAAAACATGGTATATTCTTTAACCAGTCTTCAAACCTTACACAACATCAAAGAACACATACTGGAAAAACCCTACAAATGCAAAGAACGTGGCAAGTTATTTCAACGGTGCCCAACCCTTACTTGACATGGAAGAATCTGTACTAAAGATACATCTATAAGTGTGATGAGTATGGAAAGAGTTTTATCCAAAATATTCAAGATAGAAATCACCAGAGAGTTCATAAGGAAATAAACTTTGCAGATGCAATAACTATGAGGAGGCATTTAACAAAAACTGAAGTCTGAATGATTAGAGGTTTCACACAAGAAAGGACTAAAGCACACTCTCAGATTTTACAATGCCAGAGTATTTATTATAGAGAATAATCTAAAGTCAAAGCAATTAGGTAACTCATTTACCTGTATGCTTCAAAGAAATGAGAATACTGATGTTCTCAAGGTATAATTATACTTCAGTGAATGCTTCCATTGTCTTGACAGTATTTGAGATTTTCAAAAAGCAAATATTACTAAGTCTCAAATCAGTGGACACTATGGCTCAGTTCCTAGTGTTTATATGCAAGTGTGCAGTCTACTGTTCCTGCAACAGAGCCGTAAGAGGTCATTTTACATTAGAGGGACAATGTTAATGTCAATCTTTCCGTGAAAGTTTAAAGGCAAATGCCCTGAAGAAAATCTAAATAATGATGCTCATTGTGTTTTAATTATAAAACAATGATTCATGTTAAGTATACAATAGTGTTCAGAGCATTATTCTTCTGTATTAAAGTAAGAAAGAAGAATTCTGATTTTTAAAAAATCATTTCACTGCTTAAGTGAAAAAAACTGGTCAGTTTGTTAAAATATTGACGTATATTTACAGTAGAATGAAGCACAAGACTTGAATATTATTTGATGTGATCAAAATAAAAACATTTTCATCGGCATTAGAGAAAAGTGAAGGTAACTTCTGTCTGAAAAGTTGTAAATGTATTTCCTTTTCTTCTTTTTTTTTTTTTTTTTGAGTTTGAGTCTCACTCCACCCAGGCTGGAGCATAGTGGCATGCTCACGGCCACCCCAACACCGACCTGCTGGGCTCTGGTGATCCTTCCACCTTAGCCTTCCAAGTAGCTGGAACTACAGGTGTGTGCTACCAAGCATGGATAATTTTTCATTTATTGTAGAGATGAGGTCTTGCCAAGTTGCCTGGGTTAGTCTTGAACCCGCTGGTTCAGGCAATCCACTGGACTCGGGCTCTCAAAGTGCTGGGATTACAGGCTGAGCCACAGAGCCCAGCCTGTAAATGTATTTCTAAGCAATGTTCAGTAAACAATCAGCCTCACTCTTTAAATAATGGAGAAACTATAATGCTGAGATTACTATATTAGAAGAAAAACAATGCCTCTTGAGTGCTTGTTACTGTGTTTTGACCAGGGTATAGTGGATTTTAGGATATTTTATTTAGATTATTTGCTTGCTTAATATTTTAATTGATAAAACAGAATGGTTTTAATGTCTTACCACTGAAGTTCAATGAATAAAATATTTGGCCACCAATGTTAAACTATTCCATCTTATCCAAGATTGTAGTTAGATAAAAATAATATGCTATTGGGTAACATAGTGAAATGACTTCCCTAGTAATCTTTTACCAAAAGATTTAAACTGCTAATATTTTAGCAGTTTAAATATCTCACAGTTACTATTTTTAAAAATTATTTTCTCCTTTTTGTAACTACTGGGATATTATGACTGTTAGAATAAAGATTATATGAAAGTGTATTTATAAGCCATACTTATTAAATCCTGAATCAATATTTGTAAAATTTTACCCAGTATTTTTCTTTGCACTTGCCCTCTTTCTGGAAAATTGAACAGACAGATTTTTGTTTTGGTTTGCACTAAATACAATATACAAATACAGAAAGCTTAAAAATTTTAGGTGTAAGAACCACAGAGGAAGAAATGCGTGTGTGTACCTATCTTAAGAAGGAAAAGGAAACAGTGGATCGAAACAGATAATTTAAGAAGACTTGATGATTTTCTA
Organism: Carlito syrichta; assembly: GCF_000164805.1. Classification (NCBI taxonomy): domain Eukaryota; kingdom Metazoa; phylum Chordata; class Mammalia; order Primates; family Tarsiidae; genus Carlito; species Carlito syrichta. The sequence goes on from NW_007024223.1 coordinate 54,850, forward strand.
GCACACTGGAAACTTCACAGATTCTCAAAGCAATATTAGTATCTCTATTGTACATTGAATTAATTTCTTATATAGCTCATGTATGCTGGGTTCAAAATTTCCTCTTACAAATCCTCTTTTTATTTGTCTATTATTAATATGAGAATTATACGATTTTATTGTTTTAAAGTTTACAAAATGTTGTTTATATCACCTGCTCAGTGATTTTAAGACTGTTTTCATGAATGGTTCTCAGAAATTAAGTTGGAGACATGAGTAATTCTACAGAGATGTATTTATATTATATTGTACTTAATATATTTTATTTTCTTCATTTTCTTTCTTTTCTTTTTTTTTGAGTTGGAGTCTCACTCTGTCGCCCAGACTGGAGTGCAGTGGTCGCTCCCGGCCACCGCAGCCTCGACCTGCTGGGCTCCGGAGATCCTTCTGCCTCAGCCTTCCGAGTAGCCGGAATTACAGGCGTGTGCTACCATGCCCAGCTGATTTTTTGATTTATTGTAGAGATGAGGTCTCACTGCCCAGGCAGGTCTCAAACCCGTGGGCTCAGGCAATCCACTCACCTCAGCCTCCCAAAGGCGCGGGATTACAGGCTGAGCCACCGAGGAGCCCGGCTTATTTTCTCCATTTTCAATTACAGAATGAAACTACTTACGTCAAGCTTTAAAAAAATGTTTCTTTCCTTTTAAATACTATCACAGTATTGACTTTACTGGATTAGCTTCATAAATCATGGGGCTGTTTGACACTCACATGAAGTGAACAAACACACAGGAAAAGGCTCGGTATGCAATAAATGTCTCACAATTTGAAGGAAAAAATGGACCTGTTTGGGTGGCTTTATAGATGTAGGTAAGAGACTGAAATATTCAGAGTGAAGTGGCATCAATTCTACATGTGGAGAGAGGATGCCTGTTCACAGCTGACTCTCTGTGAATTTGGGTAAAGCACTGCTGCCCTTGCTCCTTACTTTTATTGCCAGCTCATATGCACCAAAACCCATGGTTTTGTTTCTGTTATGAATACAGCTTTTCACTGCTCTCCCTACTTCATGACCTCTCACATAGAACTTTGTCAGTTCTGAGGAGTGGTTTAGAATTTTTCTAATGCCATGATGAATTGTTTCTAACTGGTGAGTTTGAAGATATTTATTGGTTTTAAATACAAAATTATGTCCATTTAATTGAAGCAAGGGGGAAATAATACCAAAGATAAACAGGAATCCTGAAAGCACCCAAGAAAAACAACACATTACATACAAGGATAAAGAATATAAATACTGGATGCCACATCATGAAAAACAACAAGGCAACTGACTATGGAATATACCATACCCCCATGAGACAGGTGAAAAGGCAAAAATTGCAAAGACCAATTGCTGGTGAGGATTTGGATCAACTGGAAACAGAAACGCAAAACGGCACAGTAACTTTGAAAAACACTTTAGCAGTTTCTTATGAAGGTAAACATAAATTTATTATATGAGCTAGATATTCCAGTCCTAGGTATTTACTCTACCAAGGTGAATACTAATGTGCAAACAAAAACTTGTTTGTGGCTGTTTATTGCCTCTATATCCATATTTGTAAAAAGCTAAAAATCATGCTCTTCAATAGGTAAATGGCCAAACCAACCATGGGGCCTCTATACAGCAGAATGCTAGTTGTCATCCAAAAGAATAAACTACTGATTTGCACTACAACATGGATGACTCCTAAATGCATTTCTCTAAGTGGAGGACGTGAGATCCACAGGGCTATGTATTAAGGTATGTATTTTACAATACTGTACAAAACAGACATTATAGGGATGGGAAGCGATCAGTGGTTGCCAAAGAATGGAATGAGAACGGAAGGTGACTACAAAGAGGCAGTGCTCCCTCAACCTATGCACCCAATGCCCACTCATCAAAGTTTCTAAGATGTTGTCCAGCTAAATCCTTAAAGTCACAGAAGCTGTGATGTCTAACGTATAGCAAAGTTCATAACGTGACTTCTCTAAAGACAAGAAAAAAACTGATTGTTAGATCATCTGTGAGAATCACCCTCAATGAACAAATCAAGTAAATAGCAGTTAAATAGAGTCAAAGTCCATGTTTGGCATTATTAGTGAAGAAAAATAAAATGTCAGTGCTGAATAAAGGCAAATGGCACAGTTGACTGTTGAAATTCCATAAGAAAGTCCTTGGCAGAATATCACACTGCTGTATTTTCTAGTCCTGTGCTAGACGTTCCAAGGTCCTTCAGCCTTAAATGCTTATGTTTATAGAGTCACTCAGTACAGTTAATTGGCAGCATATCCTAGTCCACATTTTGACAGTGTACATACATACTTGGAAGCATCTTTATCTGTACAATGGACAGTTAGCAAAAAAACTTCACTATTTAAGCAGAAGGACTATTTATATTTAAGTACTGCAATGCAGCAAGGGGTATCATTAGGTCATGAAGCGCTGGCATGGGGCCAAGGAATCCAGGGGCACCCTCTGTCACCTCCTGCTGCAGACAAACTCTCGTCCTGAGCTCTCCATCCAGCAGGAAGGTCCTCCCCGTTCGGAATGTCATGCCCTGCTAGCATTTTCTTTTTGCATCCAAGGCAACCTGCTTCTCCTCAGGGGGCACTAGACAGGAACAACTGAGTAACCCCAAATGACAGGACTCTCAAAAAAGAGCATACATGGAACCTGGGTGAAATAAAGCATGTTTTACAAATGCTCACATGTGTGCTTCCAAAGCAAAACTGGACGTGGGAGCGGAGAACAACCCGACTTCAAGCTTTGCAGCATCTTCCCAGTGTCTTGTCAGCTGTGGAGCAGCAGCATCTGCCTCTGCTGCGGCCTGTGTGAAGGGCATCACCCCGAGAGTCCTCAAACGAGAACCCTCTTTGCAGGGGCGGAAGACACAGGCCTTCGGCTGTCCAATGGCTGCTTGACAGCACCAGAGGGGCCACAGAAATTTCCACAGTGAGGGCTGCATGGAAGTCCTCCTAAGATAGCTAGGCTCAGTCTGCTCTGACAGACATGGAGGGGAAGGGACCAGGGAAGCCTAATTTCCTCCCTTTTTATTTATTTATTTTGTTAATTTTTATTTTTTTGAGTTGGAGTCTCACTCCATCACCCAGGCTGGAATGCAGAGGCATGCTCACGGTCACCCCAGCGTCGACCTGCTGGGCTCAGGTGATCCTTCTGCCTCAGTCTTTCAGTTAGCCGGAACCACAGGCACCCACCACCATGCTCGGCTAACTTTTTAAAAATTATTTCTTGTAGAGACGAGGTCTCACCAAGCTGCCCAGGCTGGTCTTGAGCCCCTAGGCTCAGGCAATCCTCTCGCCTCTTCCTCCGAAAGTGCTGGGATGACAGGCATGAACCACTGCACCCTTCCATTCCCTCTCTTTTTAAAGAGACAATGCACAGGGTAAGACTGTCTAGGAGGACCCTTTTGACTTTAAACAGCATAATTATATTTGTTTGTTCTGCTTCTTTTAAAACATTAAAGAGGGGGCAACCTCTTCAGGTCCTCTCCCACTGTAGGAGCCTTTCTGTCCTCTTAATAAATACTGCTTTAAAACAACAACATTAAAGAGAGTCTTGAAAAACAGACAGCAATCCTAGACCTGGCAGAGTGGCAAATTCTGAGCGACTCAAGGGTGAAAGACGCGCATTCCAAGGTCAAGGTCTGAGAAGGCATCTCAGGAAGAGAAAACCAAGTGGGAATTCACTGGGAGGTGACTAAAACTTATCAGTTTGGACACTGGAAATGAAAAGAACCATGTGATTTTTTTTTTGAGTTGCAGTCTCACTCTGTCACTCAGACTGGAGTGCAGTGGCTGCTCCCGGGCACTGCAGCCTCAACTTGCTAGGCTCCAGCAATCCTTCCGCCTCAGCTTTCCAAGTAGCTGGAACTACAGGCGCGCGCTACCACGCCTGGCTAATTTTTTGATTTATTGTAGAGATGAGGTCTCGCCAAGTTGCCCAGGCAGGTCTCGAACCCGCAGGCTCAGGCAATCCACTCACCTTAGCCTCCCAAAGCACGGGATTACAGGCTGAGCCACAGAGCCCGGCTTTGAACCATGTGATTTGATTTGCCACATGGACATCTGATTTGCAAAAAGGGACCCAAACATAATGATAACGAAGTGGAATAAATATTATCTTTTATCTTATTCAAAGACAGAGCAACAGAAAATTTCCAATCTGAAAAAAAAAGGAGTGGACAGAGTTTGAAGAAAATGGACACAGCCTTAGAGATCTGTGGAATGACTGAGTCTGAGAAGAAGAGAGGAGATGTGGAAAAATTAAATGAGGTATAAAAGTAGATCAACAATTAATAGCTGAATTTTGACCAAGAATTGGTCAAAAACCCAAATTTTATATCTAAAAGGTCAATCTCCAAAAGACAAAACCATACAAAGGCCATACTGTGAGTTAAAAAACTGGCTCTATTATTTCTAATTTTTACTATTTATAATAGTGGAAATTAAGTTAGAAGTTTAAAAAAAATCTGACATGTCAGGCACAGATGACTGATAGTTACTAAAGACTGACAACTTTCCAGCCTTGTTGTAAAGGTTTAATTTTTTACCTTGGAGATCAGTCAAATTTGTTTCTTATTCTTTTTTTTTTTGAGTTAGTGTCTCATTCTGTTGCCCAGGCTGGAATGCAGCAGCAGGCTCCCGGTCACTGCAGCCTCGACCTACTGGGCTCAGGCAATCTTTCCAAGTAGCCAGAACTACAGATGCACACTACCACACTCAGCTAACTTTTTTGATTTATTGTAGAGATGAGGTCTCACCACATTGCCCAGGCTGGTCTTGAACCCGCGGACTCTGGCAATCCTCAGCCTCCAAACAGGAGAGCCTCAGAGGCTGAGCACTTCTTATCGACCACACCCTCCCTCCATCTTCCATCAAATGGACAGAACTGCTATGAGTCGGCCTCAGGTGTTCCTATAGAGCAAAAGAAACTAGCACAGCCTGTTGAAAGACAACAACCTCACAGGCCCACACTTTGCCCGTGTGATGGCTACTTATGCACTCAATCCTGAATTGCACTGCATACCTTTAAAATAACAAAAATAAAAGAAGAAAACAGCCCCGCCCTTGTCCCTTCTCTTCCCTCCCACCCTCCCGTGACAGGGCCTGGGCGTGGGGGATGGCCTGGGCCCACATGTGTCCCTCCTCTTCCCCTCGCCCTCCCAAGACAGTGTCTGGGCCTATGTGTGGCGGGGGAGGTGCAGGGGAGCTGGCAGTTGCTAGGCTCTGGCCTGTCGAGGCTGGGGAATGCGCGTCTGGGCCTGCCAAGTGGGACTGCCGAGTGGTAACAGGTGTCCCGTGTCTTCTGGCCTGCTGGGTCCTGGGCATCCCTGCCTGGACATCCCTGCCCCTCTTGCTTCTCAGTCATGAGCACCCGCAACACCTGCCTCAGCCCCAGATGGGCGGTCTCCAGAGACAAGAGCCAAGTTGGCTCCAGTTGACCATCCGAGTGTAGCCTTTTCTCTCTGATGATCTTCCGCAGTATTTCCAAGCCTACAATGTCAGTCAGGGCCCTAGCCAGAAAGGGACCCGCAATCTAAAGGTATTAGTTGACAAGAACCCAACAGAGGGGCCACAGACAGTGTCGTCAGAGTTAATGGGCCCCGAGGGGGAAGTTGGGACCCCAGGGGTGCTCCCACACCTGCGTCTGCCTGGAGGGACCAAGCCCACCGGGACATGAGTGCTGGGAAGTGGCCGGCCAGCAGAAGCTGCTGCCAGATGCAGGGGACAGACTGGCCCAAGGCATGCCGTCTGTGCTGGCAGATCAAGTTTAATTGGGACGTGGTCATGCCCACTCATCCCCACACGCGCTGTTGTCCTGTGATGCAGCTGCCAAGGTGAGCAGCAGTGACAGAGACTGTTGCCATAAAGCCTGAAGTATCTACTGACTGGCTGTCTGCAGAAGACAACTGCTGGCATTGCTGTTATGTGGGAACCGTGTCCCCCGCCATCCACACATTGTGCCCTAACCTCCAAACCTCAGATTGTGACTGTATTCAGAAACAGGGTCTTTAAGGAGGTGATTAAGTAAAAATGAGGTCATTAAGTATGGGCCTTAATCCAATCTGACTGGTGTCCTTATCCAAAGAGGACACGAGGACACAGACACACATAGGGAGAAGATGGGATCTCCCTGGGGAAAGGCCTCGGGAAGCACCAGCCCTGAGACAGCATGACTGTGGGCTTCCAGCCTCTAGGACTGTGAAACGGCGCATGTCTGGGGCTGGAGCCGCTGCTCTGTGGCACTGTTGTGGGGGCCCTAGCAACCTGCCACACCTGCTCTCAGGGAGCAAAGCCATGGTCAGGGCCCCAGGCAGGCGGGGGTTGGGAGACACATGCCCTGGCTGCCTCCTCCCCTTATCTTTTCTGGAGTATTCCGAGCAAGTCTCAGAAACCACATCACTTCACCAAACACAGTTGTGTATGCATATGCAATGGGCAAGAACTTTAAAACCGGCACCAGCGCCTTCACTGCATCCAACAGACTTAGCACCAGCTCCTTAGCCACACCTCACACTCCTCTTCTCAAATATCTCCAATGACCTTGGTTCGTTCTCATCAGGAGTGAAACACTCATCCGCCAAGAGACAGAGGCATGGGTCCCTTGCAGGGTTCCTCGCACTCTGTGCTTGGCAGCCTCACCTGGGCTGACCTTGCTCCTCTGTCCCGCATCTCCTGCAAGCTGGTGGGTCGATGTGAAGGCTCGTAGGGTCCCAGGTGGTGCCATCAGCTGTGTCACATCACCGTCTCCCACTATCTGCGAGACTGAGAGTGGCCAGCGGGTCAGAGGCGACAGCCTCCGTTGACTGGTGTCAGGTTGTTGACCTCTGGCCTAGTGATGCCCACCTGTTGGCAATCGTGGCCTCATCCATGGCCTCGTTCAGCTTGAAAAATGCTGATCTCCCATGGCCACCATTCCTTCTCCATCTATTAAGCAGCAGCTTCTCCAAAGGACATCTCCTCATCAACTATGTAGTGGCCGTGGAATATAATTTCCACAGGAAAGAGAATGGATGTCTCCATCTTTTTCTTCATTGTCTTCCAGAATACTAAGCTGGGGGACGAGCTACGTTTTTCCTCAGTGTTGCTAAGAACTCATGATTTAATAAACACGTTTGATGTGCTGAAGTCCACTGCAGCCGGTGTTCCTCTAGGCCAGCCTGCCTCTTCTCTGGCCAGGCGGAGGCCTTTTCACCTGCTCCCGTGTCCTTCTGATGCAACGCTGCTGGTGTCTGGTCACTTGGGGCCTCGTCCTTTTCTGGCACAAGACAACAGCCTGGCCTCTTTGTGTCCGCCCTTCTCCAAGGTCCTGCCCAGGCTCACTCTAGCAGGCATGGGCAGAGGACTCACAGCCACAGGAAAGACGAACCCCAGGGAGGCATCTTGGCAAGCGGCCCACTCTGACAGGAGGCGGGGCCACAGTGTCTCAGCCCCGCCCACACGCCGTCCCTTGCTGTTACCTCTCCATCCTGGAGCAGCACTTCTCACCCCCATCCCACCACAGCGGAGGCAGCGTCTCCATGGCTTGCGCAGCCCGGGCCCATGGTGGCCCCTCCTGGCACTCTGCCGTGCATGGGGACTTCTCAGGTGCTGGTGGCACGCCGTGGCATCGTCTGACACAAGACTGTGACATGGGTGACTGTCAAGGTCACACAGACCCTGAGGCCAGGCAGACGGCCCAGCCCTGGGTATAGGGGCTACACAGACCTCGGCAGACCAAGAGCTGGTCTGGCCCACCTACCCTCTGCCTCGGAGACTGGATGGGCTCCCATCCCCTTGCAGCATGTGGATCCCACGAGGATACCACACCCACAAGTCTCTCCTCTAGGGGAGTGCAGGTCTAGTCCTTCTGATGATGTCCATGGCACTGCCCTTGAGGGACACGAAGAGGTTTAGCACACGACGCCAAGGCTCCACTGCCATGCTGGGCAGAGTCCACGTGAATCATCCCAGTCCTCACCCTCTTGGCTCTGCAGCTCCTAGTTTTGTGGAAGCCCTACCAGCATCTGCATGAGAGTGTCACACCAGGCAGAGACCTCCACCCACAGGACCCATGGCAGGATGGGGTGCTACACGCACGAGCCTGTGTGCTGGTGGGGAAGTCTGTTCTACTGCCACCCCAGCTTCTAGAGCCATGCACGCCAGCACCACACATCGGTTCCAGCCCAGTGTAACACCGCCCAGTGTGGCCGCCTGCCAAGCTCCCCTGAGCAGGCCCCTGGCTGAGACGTCACCAGCCCATCCCCCACTTTAATCAGGTCAGGTTGTCCCTGGTGATGAGCCCACAGACGACAACTGCAACTGGTGGTTTTGGGACAGCCTGTCGTGCATGGACTGTAGCAAAGTGTGCCCCTTAGTCTGTGACAATGTAAAGCAGGTACCATGTCAACAGAGCAGGCATCCTGTCCCCAGACGGTGGAGCTGGCCCAGGCACTGAAGGAAAACACATGTGATGCACTGAACTCAAACCAAAGATGTGGTTGTTGCAGCTCATCACCCAGAGACAGCAGCCTGATAAAGGGAGGACAGGCTGGTGGCGTCTCTACCAAGGGTTCACTCACAATTGCCCAGCAGGCTGCTGTCTTCTTCCTTCCAGTGCTGGCCGGCAAGTCCAGGCATTCTCATCTGCTAAGGAGTCCGTGTCTTCCCAGGCCGAGCCCTCCGCCTCTGTTTCGGGGCCACGTCTGCGGGGGCTGTAATGTGGCATCATCCACTTCTGACTGGAGTCAACATGATGTTAATGCTTCCAGAGCCAGGGCCACACCCCCCTGTGTGGCTCA